>NW_024100626.1:0-15676 GCF_016545835.1 Crotalus tigris | reverse complement strand
TTTCTAGGCTGCCCTATGTATGTTTCCTGGTAAAATACATGGGAAAATCCCATTGGAGGAAAATTCAACTTAGGGTTAGGGTTATGTCACCATGAACTCCTATAGCAAAATGGACATTGCCAATGAACTTGGAGTGCTTCGGTCTATTTAGGAGGGCACTGACTTTTCTAGGCTGCCCTATCTATGTTTCCTGGGAAAATACATGGGAAAATCCCATTGGAGAAAAATTCAACTTAGGGTTAGGGTTACATCACCATGAACTCCTAGAGCAAAATGGACATCCCCAACAAACTCAGAGTACTTGGGTAGGGTTAGGAGGGCACTGACTGTTCTAGGCTGCTCTTTCTATGTTTCTGGTAAAATACATGGGAAAATCTCAATTGGAGGAAAATTCCAGTTAGGGTTAGGGTTACGTCACCATGGACTCCTAGAGCAAAATGGACATCGCCAACAAACTCAGAGTGCTTGGGTATGGTTAGGAGGGCACTGACTTTTCTAGGCTGCCCTATCTATGTTTCCTGGTAAAATACATGGGAAAATCCCATTGGAGGAAAATTCCACTTAGGTTAGGGTTACGTCACCATGAACTCCTATACCAAAATGGACATCGCCAACGAACTCAGAGTGCTTTTGCATGGTTAGGAGGGAACTGATTTTTCTAGGCTTCCTTATCTATTTTCCCTGGTAAAATACATGGGAAAATCAACAATTGGAGGAAATTCAACTTAGGTTATGGGTTATGGTTCACCCACCATGACTCTATAGCAGAATGACATCGCCAACGAACTCAGAGTGCTTGTCAGGTTAGGAGGGCACTGGGTTTTCTGCGTCTTCCTTCTCTATGTTTTCCTGGTACAATACATGGGAAAATCCATTGGATGAGAAAATCCATTTAGGGTTAGGGTTACCTCACCATGAACTCCTAGAGCAAAATGGACATCACGAACAAACTCAGAGTGCTTGGGCATGGTTAGGAGGGCACTGAGTTTTCTAGGCTGCCCTTTCTATGTTTCTGATAAAATACATGGGAAAATCCCATTGGAGGAAAATTCCTCTTAGGGTTAGGGTTACGTCACCATGAACTCCTATAGCAAAATTGACATCACCAACGAACTCAGAGTGCTTGGGCATGGTTAGGAGGGCACTGACTTTTCTAGGCTGCCCTATATATGTTTCCTGGTAAAATACATGGGAAAATCCGAATGGAGGAAAATTCCACTTAGGTTAGGGTTACGTCACCATGAACTCCTATAGCAAAATGGACATCGCCAACGAACTCAGAGTGCTTGGGCATGGTTAGGAGGGCACTGATTTTTCTAGGCTTCCTTATCTATGTTTCCTGGTAAAATACATGGGAAAATCCCATTGGAGGAAAATTCAACTTAGAGTTAGGGTTATGTCACCATGAACTCCTATAGCAAAATGGACATTGCCAATGAACTTGGAGTGCTTCGGTATATTTAGGAGGGCACTGACTTTTCTAGGCTGCCCTATCTATGTTTCCTGGGAAAATACATGGGAAAATCCCATTGGAGAAAAATTCCACTTAGGGTTAGGGTTACATCACCATGAACTCCTAGAGCAAAATGGACATCCCCAACAAACGCAGAGTACTTGGGTAGGGTTAGGAGGGCACTGACTGTTCTAGGCTGCTCTTTCTATGTTTCTGGTAAAATACATGGGAAAATCCCATTGGAGGAAAATTCCACTTAGGTTAGGGTTACGTCACCATGAACTCCTATACCAAAATGGACATCGCCAACGAACTCAGAGTGCTTTTGCATGGTTAGGAGGGCACTGATTTTTCTAGGCTTCCTTATCTATGTTGCCTGGTAAAATACATGGGAAAATACAATTGGAGGAAAATTCAACTTAGGGTTATGGTTATGTCACCATGAACTCCTATAGCAAAATGGACATCGCCAACGAACTCAGAGTGCTTGGGCATGGTTAGGAGGGCACTGATTTTTCTAGGCTTCCTTATCTATGTTTCCTGGTAAAATACATGGGAAAATCCCATTGGAGTAAAATTCCACTTAGGGTTAGGGTTACGTCACCGTGAACTCCTAGAGCAAAATGGAGATCGCCAACAAACTCGTAGTGCTTGGGTACGGTTAAGATGGCACTGAGTTTTCTAGGCTGCCCTTTCTATGTTTCTGGTAAAATACATGGGAAAATCCCATTGGAGGAAAATTCCTCTTAGGGTTAGGGTTACGTCACCATGAACTCCTATAGCAAAATGGACATCACCAACGAACTCAGAGTGCTTGGGCATGGTTAGGAGGGCACTGACTTTTCTAGGCTGCCCTATATATGTTTCCTGGTAAAATACATGGGAAAATCCGAATGGAGGAAAATTCCACTTAGGTTAGGGTTACGTCACCATGAACTCCTATAGCAAAATGGACATCGCCAACGAACTCAGAGTGCTTGGGCATGGTTAGGAGGGCACTGATTTTTCTAGGCTTCCTTATCTATGTTTCCTGGTAAAATACATGGGAAAATCCCATTGGAGGAAAATTCAACTTAGAGTTAGGGTTATGTCACCATGAACTCCTATAGCAAAATGGACATTGCCAATGAACTTGGAGTGCTTCGGTATATTTAGGAGGGCACTGACTTTTCTAGGCTGCCCTAGCGTATGTTTCCTGGGAAAATACATGGGAAAATCCCAGTGGAGAAACCTTCCCACTTAGGGTTGAGGGTTACACACCCTGAACTCATAGACAAAATGGACATCCCCACAAAAGCAGAGTATTTGGTAGGGTTATGAGGGGCACTGACTGTTCTAGCTGCCCGTTCTATGTTTCTGGTAAATACATGGAAACTCCATTGGAGGAAAATTCCATTCGCGTTAGGGTACGTCACCGAGACTCCGAGAGCAAAATGGACATCGCCAATGAACTCAGAGTGCTTTGGCATGGTTAGGAGGGCACTGACTTTTCTAGGCTGCCCTATCTATGTTTCCTGGTAAAATACATGGGAAAATCCCATTGGAGGAAAATTCCACTTAGGTTAGGGTTACGTCACCATGAACTCCTATACCAAAATGGACATCGCCAACGAACTCAGAGTGCTTTTGCATGGTTAGGAGGGCACTGATTTTTCTAGGCTTCCTTATCTATGTTTCCTGGTAAAATACATGGGAAAATCCCATTGGAGGAAAATCCTACTTAGGGTTAGGGTTAGGTCACCATGAACTCATAGGGCAAAATGGACATCGCCAACAAACTCAGAGTGCTTGGGTATGGTTAGGAAGGCATTGACTTTTCTAGGCTGCCATATCTATGTTTCCTGGTAAAATACATGGGACAAATCCCATTGGAGGAAAAATTCCACTTAGGGGTAGGGTTATTCCCAGAACTCTATAGCAAAATGGACATTGCCAATGAACGTGAGTGCTTCGGTATATTTAGGAGGGCACTGACTTTTCTAGGCTGCCCTATCTATGTTTCCTGGGAAAATACATGGGAAAATCCCATTGGAGAAAAATTCAACTTAGGGTTAGGGTTACATCACCATGAACTCCTAGAGCAAAATGGACATCCCCAACAAACTCAGAGTACTTGGGTAGGGTTAGGAGGGCACTGACTTTTCTAGGCTGCCCTTTCTATGTTTCTGATAAAATACATGGGAAAATCCCATTGGAGGAAAATTCCTCTTAGGGTTAGGGTTACGTCACCATGAACTCCTATAGCAAAATGGACATCACCAACGAACTCAGAGTGCTTGGGCATGGTTAGGAGGGCACTGATTTTTCTAGGCTGCCCTTTCTATGTTTCCTGGTAAAATACATGGGAAAATCCCATTGGAGGAAAATTCCACTTAGGGTTAGGTTTACGTCACCATGAACTCCTATAGCAAAATGGACATCACCAACGAACTCAGAGTGCTTGGGCATGGTTAAGAGGGCACTGACTTTTCTAGGCTGCCCTTTCTATGTTTCTGGTAAAATACATGGGAAAATCCCATTGGAGGAAAATTCCACTTAGGGTTAGGGTTACGTCACCATGAACTCCTATAGCAAAATGGACATCACCAACGAACTCAGAGTGCTTGGGCATGGTTAGGAGGGCACTGAATTTTCTCGGCTGCCCTATCTATGTTTCCTGGTAGAATACATGGGAAAATCCCATTGGAGGAAAATTCCACTTAGGTTAGGGTTACGTCACCATGAACTCCTATAGAAAAATGGACATCGCCAACGAACTCAGAGTGCTTTGGGCATGGTTAGGAGGGCAACTGATTTTCTAGCTTCCTATCTATGTTTGCTGGTAAAATACATGGGAACATCCCATTGGAGGAAAATTCAACTTATGGTTAGGGTTTATGTCACCATGAACCTCCTATACAAAATGGACATTGCCATGAACTTGGAGTGCTATCGTATATTTAGGAGGGCACTGACTTTTCTAGGCTGCCCTATCTATGTTTCCTGGGAAAATACATGGGAAAATCCCATTGGAGAAAAATTCAACTTAGGGTTAGGGTTACATCACCATGAACTCCTAGAGCAAAATGGACATCCCCAACAAACTCAGAGTACTTGGGTAGGGTTAGGAGGGCACTGACTGTTCTAGGCTGCTCTTTCTATGTTTCTGGTAAAATACATGGGAAAATCCCATTGGAGTAAAATTCCACTTAGGGTTAGGGTTACGTCACTGTGAACTCTTAGAGCAAAATGGACATCGCCAACAAACTAGGAGTGCATGGGTATGGTTAGGAGGGCACTGACTTTGCTAGGCTGCCCTTTCTATGTTTTTCCTGGGAAAATAACATGGGAAAAAATCTCTTGGAGGAAAATTCCACGTAGGGTTAGGGTTACGTCACCCATGAACTCTTAGAGCAAAATGGAACCTCGCCAATGACCTCATAGTGCTTGGGCATGGTTAGGAGGGCACTACTTTTCTACTCTTCCCTATCTATGTTTCCTGGTAAAATACATGGGAAAATCTCATTGGAGGAAAATTCCACTTAGGGTTAGGGTTACGTCACCATGAACTCCTATAGAAAAATGGACATCGCCAACGAACTCAGAGTGCTTGGGCATGGTTAGGAGGGCACTGATTTTTCTAGGCTTCCTTATCTATGTTTCCTGGTAAAATACATGGGAAAATCCCACTGGAGGAAAATTCAACTTAGGGTTAGGGTTATGTCACCATGAACTCCTATAGCAAAATGGACATCGCCAACGAACTCAGAGTGCTTGGGCCTGGTTAGGAGGGCACTGATTTTTCTAGGCTTCCTTATCTATGTTTCCTGGTAAAATACATGGGAAAATCCCATTGGAGAAAAATTCCATTTAGGGTTAGGGTTACATCACCATGAACTCCTAGAGCAAAATGGACATCACGAACAAACTCAGAGTGCTTGGGCATGGTTAGGAGGGCACTGAGTTTTCTAGGCTGCCCTTTCTATGTTTCTGATAAAATACATGGGAAAATCCCATTGGAGGAAAATTCCTCTTAGGGTTAGGGTTACGTCACCATGAACTCCTATAGCAAAATTGACATCACCAACGAACTCAGAGTGCTTGGGCATGGTTAGGAGGGCACTGACTTTTCTAGGCTGCCCTATATATGTTTCCTGGTAAAATACATGGGAAAATCCGAATGGAGGAAAATTCCACTTAGGTTAGGGTTACGTCACCATGAACTCCTATAGCAAAATGGACATCGCCAACGAACTCAGAGTGCTTGGGCATGGTTAGGAGGGCACTGATTTTTCTAGGCTTCCTTATCTATGTTTCCTGGTAAAATACATGGGAAAATCCCATTGGAGAAAAATTCAACTTAGGGTTAGGTTTATGTCACCATGAACTCCTATAGCAAAATGGACATTGCCAATGAACTTGGAGTGCTTCGGTATATTTAGGAGGGCACTGACTTTTCTAGGCTGCCCTATCTATGTTTCCTGGGAAAATACATGGGAAAATCCCATTGGAGAAAAATTCCACTTAGGGTAAGGGTTACATCACCATGAACTCCTAGAGCAAAATGGACATCCCCAACAAACGCAGAGTACTTGGGTAGGGTTAGGAGGGCACTGACTGTTCTAGGCTGCCCTTTCTATGTTTCTGGTAAAATACATGGGAAAATCCCATTGGAGGAAAATTCCATTTAGGGTTAGGGTTACATCACCGAGAACTCCGAGAGCAAAATGGAGATCGCCAATGAACTCAGAGTGCTTGGGCATGGTTAGGAGGGCACTGACTTTTCTACGCTTCCCTATCTATGTTTCCTGGTAAAATACATGGGAAAATCTCATTGGAGGAAAATTCCACTTAGGGTTAGGGTTACGTCACTATGAACTCCGATAGAAAAATGGACATCGCCAACGAACTCAGAGTGCTTGGGCATGGTTAGGAGGGCACTGATTTTTCTAGGCTTCCTTATCTATGTTTCTGGTAAAATACATGGGAAAATCCCATTGGAGGAAAATTCAACTTAGGGTTAGGGTTATGTCACCATGAACTCCTATAGCAAAATGGACATCGCCAACGAACTCAGAGTGCTTGGGCATGGTTAGGAGGGCACTGGTTTTTCTAGGCTTCCTTATCTATGTTTCCTGGTAAAATACATGGGAAAATCCCATTGGAGGAAAATTCAACTTAGGGTTAGGGTTATGTCACCATGAACTCCTATAGCAAAATGGACATTGCCAATGAACTTGGAGTGCTTCGGTATATTTAGGAGGGCACTGACTTTTCTAGGCTGCCCTATCTATGTTTCCTGGGAAAATACATGGGAAAATCCCATTGGAGAAAAATTCAACTTAGGGTTAGGGTTACATCACCATGAACTCCTAGAGCAAAATGGACATCCCCAACAAACTCAGAGTACTTGGGTAGGGTTAGGAGGGCACTGACTTTTCTAGGCTGCCCTTTCTATGTTTCTGATAAAATACATGGGAAAATCCCATTGGAGGAAAATTCCTCTTAGGGTTAGGGTTACGTCACCATGAACTCCTATAGCAAAATGGACATCACCAACGAACTCAGAGTGCTTGGGCATGGTTAGGAGGGCACTGATTTTTCTAGGCTTCCTGTTTATCTATGAGTTCCTGTAAAATACAATGGGAAAATCCGCATTGGAGTAAAATTCCACTTAGGGTTAGGGTTACGTGAACTCCTATACCAAAATGGACATCGCCAACAGACTCTAGTGCTTGGGTACGGTTTTAAGCAGTATGGCACTGCGTTTTCCTTTCCCTAAGCTGCCTTTCTTATCCTATGTTTCTGGTAAAATACATGGGAAAATCCCATTGGAGGAAAATTCCTCTTAGGGTTAGGGTTACGTCACCATGAACTCCTATAGCAAAATGGACATCACCAACGAACTCAGAGTGCTTGGGCATGGTTAGGAGGGCACTGACTTTTCTAGGCTGCCCTATCTATGTTTCCTGGTAGAATACATGGGAAAATACCCATTGGGGAAAATTCCACTTGAGGTTAGGGATTACGTCCAACATGAACTCCTATAGCAAAATGGCATCGCCAACGAACTCAGAGTGCCTTGGGCATGGTTAGTAGGGCACGATTGGGGGGTTTCTAGGCTTCCTTATCTATGTGCTTGGGGGTGGGAAATACATGGGGAAAATTCCCATGGGGGAAAATTCAACTTAGGGTTAGGGTTAATGTCACCATGAACGATCCTATAGCAAAATGTACATGTGTGCCAATGAACTTGGAGTGCTTCGGTATATTTAGGAGGGCACTGACTTTTCTAGGCTGCCCTATCTATGTTTCCTGGGAAAATACATGGGAAAATCCCATTGGAGAAAAATTCAACTTAGGGTTAGGGTTACATCACCATGAACTCCTAGAGCAAAATGGACATCCCCAACAAACTCAGAGTACTTGGGTAGGGTTAGGAGGGGACTGACTGTTCTAGGCTGCCCTTTCTATGTTTCTGGTAAAATACATGGGAAAATCCCATTGGAGTAAAATTCCACTTAGGGTTAGGGTTACATTACCGTGAACTCCTAGAGCAAAATGGAGATCGCCAACAAACTCGTAGTGCTTGGGTATGGTTAGGAGGGCACTGACTTTTCTAGGCTGCCCTATCTATGTTTCCTGGGAAAATACATGGGAAAATCTCATTGGAGGAAAATTCCACTTAGGGTTAGGGTTACGTCACCATGAACTCTTAGAGCAAAATGGACATCGCCAATGAACTCAGAGTGCTTGGGCATGGTTAGGAGGGCCAAACTGACTTTTCTAGTCCTGGCCCTATCTATGTTTCCTGTAAAATAAATGGGAAAATCCCCATTGTAGGAAAATTCCACTTAGGTTATGGGTGTACGTCACCATGAATCTTCCTATAAACCAAAATGGACATCTGCCAACGAACTCCAGAGTGGCTTTTTGGCATGGTTAGGGAGGGCACTGATTTTTCTAGGCTTTTCCTTATTCCCCTATGTTTTCCTGGTAAAATAACCAATGGGAAAAAAAAAAAAAATTTTTAAAAAAAACAATTGGAAGTAAAATTCACTTAGGGTTGTGGTTATGTCACCTATGAACTCCTATAGCAAAATGGACTTCGCCAACGAACTCGAGTGCTTGGCATGTTTAGGAGGGCACTGAGTTTTCTTAGGCTTCCTTAATCTATGTTTCCTGGTAAAATACTTGGAAATCACCATTGGAGAAAAATTCCATTTAGGGTGTTTAGGGTTACATCAACCATGAACTCCTAGAGCAAAATGGACATCCCGAACAAACTCAGAGTGCTTGGGCATGGTTAGGAGGGCACTGAGTTTTCTAGGCTGCCCTTTCTATGTTTCTGATAAAATACATGGGAAAATCCCATTGGAGGAAAATTCCTCTTAGGGTTAGGGTTACGTCACCATGAACTCCTATAGCAAAATTGACATCACCAACGAACTCAGAGTGCTTGGGCATGGTTAGGAGGGCACTGACTTTTCTAGGCTGCCCTATATATGTTTCCTGGTAAAATACATGGGAAAATCCGAATGGAGGAAAATTCCACTTAGGTTAGGGTTACGTCACCATGAACTCCTATAGCAAAATGGACATCGCCAACGAACTCAGAGTGCTTGGGCATGGTTAGGAGGGCACTGATTTTTCTAGGCTTCCTTATCTATGTTTCCTGGTAAAATACATGGGAAAATCCCATTGGAGGAAAATTCAACTTAGAGTTAGGGTTATGTCACCATGAACTCCTATAGCAAAATGGACATTGCCAATGAACTTGGAGTGCTTCGGTATATTTAGGAGGGCACTGACTTTTCTAGGCTGCCCTATCTATGTTTCCTGGGAAAATACATGGGAAAATCCCATTGGAGAAAAATTCCACTTAGGGTAAGGGTTACATCACCATGAACTCCTAGAGCAAAATGGACATCCCCAACAAACGCAGAGTACTTGGGTAGGGTTAGGAGGGCACTGACTGTTCTAGGCTGCCCTTTCTATGTTTCTGGTAAAATACATGGGAAAATCCCATTGGAGGAAAATTCCATTTAGGGTTAGGGTTACATCACCGAGAACTCCGAGAGCAAAATGGAGATCGCCAATGAACTCAGAGTGCTTGGGCATGGTTAGGAGGGCACTGACTTTTCTACGCTTCCCTATCTATGTTTCCTGGTAAAATACATGGGAAAATCACATTGGAGGAAAATTCCACTTAGGGTTAGGGTTACGTCACCATGAACTCCTATAGAAAAATGGACATCGCCAACGAACTCAGAGTGCTTGGGCATGGTTAGGAGGGCACTGATTTTTCTAGGATTCCTTATCTATGTTTCCTGGTAAAATACATGGAAAATCCCATTGGAGAAAAATTCCATTTAGGGTTAGGGTTACATCACCATGAACTCCTAGAGCAAAATGGACATCACGAACAAACTCAGAGTGCTTGGGCATGGTTAGGAGGGCACTGAGTTTTCTAGGCTGCCCTTTCTATGTTTCTGATAAAATACATGGGAAAATCCCATTGGAGGAAAATTCCTCTTAGGGTTAGGGTTACGTCACCATGAACTCCTATAGCAAAATGGACATCACCAACGAACTCAGAGTGCTTGGGCATGGTTAGGAGGGCACTGACTTTTCTAGGCTGCCCTATCTATGTTTCCTGGTAAAATACATGGGAAGGAAATGTCCGAATGAGGAAAATTCACCTTAGTTAGGGTTAGTCACATGAACTCAATATAGCAAAATGGACATCGCCAACGAACTAGAGTGATTGAGGCACAGGTTCAGGAGGGCACTGATTTTTCTAGGCTTCCTTATCTATGTTTCCTGGTAAAATACATGGGACAATCCATTGGGTGGAAGGAAAAATTCAACTTAGGGTTAGGGTTATGTCACCATGAACTCCTATAGCAAAATGGAGCATTGCAAATGAACTTGTGGAGTGGCTTCGGTAATTTAGGAGGCGGCACTGACTTTTCTAGGATGCCCTATACTATGTTTCCTGGGAAAATTACATGGGAAAATCCCATTGGAGAAAATTCCACTTAGGGTTAGGGTTACATCACCATGAACTCCTAGAGCAAAATGGACATCCCCAACAAACGCAGAGTACTTGGGTAGGGTTAGGAGGGCACTGACTGTTCTAGGCTGCCCTTTCTATGTTTCTGGTAAAATACATGGGAAAATCCCATTGGAGGAAAATTCCATTTAGGGTTAGGGTTACGTCACCGTGAACTCCGAGAGCAAAATGGAGATCGCCAATGAACTCAGAGTGCTTGGGCATGGTTAGGAGGGCACTGACTTTTCTACGCTGCCCTATCTATGTTTCCTGGTAAAATACATGGGAAAATCTCATTGGAGGAAAATTCCACTTAGGGTTAGGGTTACGTCACCATGAACTCCTATAGAAAAATGGACATCGCCAACGAACTCAGAGTGCTTGGGCATGGTTAGGAGGGCACTGATTTTTCTAGGCTTCCTTATCTATGTTTCCTGGTAAAATACATGGGAAAATCCCACTGGAGGAAAATTCAACTTAGGGTTAGGGTTATGTCACCATGAACTCCTATAGCAAAATGGACATCGCCAACGAACTCAGAGTGCTTGGGCCTGGTTAGGAGGGCACTGATTTTTCTAGGCTTCCTTATCTATGTTTCCTGGTAAAATACATGGGAAAATCCCATTTTGGAGAAAATTCAACCTTAGGGTTTATAGGGTATGTCACCATGAACTCCCTATAGCAAAATGGACATTCCAGTGAATCTTGGAGGCTTCGGTATATTTAGGAGGGCACTGACTTTTATAGTGCCTATCTATGTTTCCTGGAAAATACATGGGAAAATCCATTGGGAGAAAAAAAATAACTTAGGGTTAGGGTAACATCACCATGAACTCCCAGAGCAAAATGGACATCCCCACCAAAACTCAGAGTAATTGGGTAGGGTTAGGAGGGCACTGACTTTCTAGGACTGCCCTTTCTATGTTTCTGATAAAATACATGAAAATCCCATTGGAGGAAAATTCAACTTTGGGTTAGGGTTATGTCACCATGAACTCCTATAGAAAAATGGACATCGCCAACGAACTCAGAGTTCTTGGGCATGGTTAGGAGGGCACTGATTTTTCTAGGCTTCCTTATCTATGTTTCCTGGTAAAATACATGGGAAAATCCCATTGGAGTAAAATTCCACTTAGGGTTAGGGTTACGTCACCGTGAACTCCTAGAGCAAAATGGAGATCGCCAACAAACTCGTAGTGCTTGGGTACGGTTAAGATGGCACTGAGTTTTCTAGGCTGCCCTTTCTATGTTTCTGGTAAAATACATGGGAAAATCCCATTGGAGGAAAATTCCTCTTAGGGTTAGGGTTACGTCACCATGAACTCCTATAGCAAAATGGACATCACCAACGAACTCAGAGTGCTTGGGCATGGTTAGGAGGGCACTGACTTTTCTAGGCTGCCCTATATATGTTTCCTGGTAAAATACATGGGAAAATCCCAATGGAGAAAAATTCCACTTAGGGTTAGGGTTACGTCACCATGAACTCCTATAGCAAAATGGACATTGCCAATGAACTTGGAGTGCTTCGGTATATTTAGGAGGGCACTGACTTTTCTAGGCTGCCCTATCTATGTTTCCTGGGCAAATACATGGGAAAATCTCATAGGAGCAAAATTCCACTTAGGGTTAGGGTTACGTCACCCTGAACTCTTAGAGCAAAATGGACATCGCCGACAAACTCAGAGTGCTTGGGTAGGGTTAGGAGGGCACTGATTTTTCTACGCTTCCCTATCTATGTTTCCTCGTAAAATACATGGGAAAATCCCATTGGAGGAAAATTCCACTTAGGATTAAGGTTACGTCACCATGAATTCCTATAGCAAAATGGACATTGCCAATGAACTTGGAGTGCTTCGGTATATTTAGGAGGGCACTGACTTTTCTAGGCTGCCCTATCTATGTTTGCTGGGAAAATACATGGGAAAATCCCATTGGAGAAAAACTCCACTTAGGGTTAGGGTTACCTCACCATGAGCTCCTAGAGCAAAATGGACATCCCCAACAAACTCAGAGTACTAGGGTAGGGTTAGGAGGGCACTGACTGTTCTAGGCTGCCCTATCTATGTTTCCTGGTAAAATACATGGGAAAATCCCATTGGAGGAAAATTCCATTTAGGGTTAGGGTTACGTCACCGAGAACTCCGAGAGAAAAATGGAGATCGCCAATGAACTCAGAGTGCTTGGGCATGGTTAGGAGGGCACTGACTTTTCTACGCTTCCCTATCTATGTTTCCTGGTAAAATACATGGGAAAATCTCATTGGAGGAAAATTCCACTTAGGGTTAGGGTTACGTCACCATGAACTCCTATAGAAAAATGGACATCGCCAACGAACTCAGAGTGCTTGGGCATGGTTAGGAGGGCACTGATTTTTCTAGGCTTCCTTATCTATGTTTCCTGGTAAAATACATGGGAAAATCCCATTGGAGGAAAATTCAACTTTGGGTTAGGGTTATGTCACCATGAACTCCTATAGCAAAATGGACATCGCCAACGAACTCAGAGTTCTTGGGCATGGTTAGGAGGGCACTGATTTTTCTAGGCTTCCTTATCTATGTTTCCTGGTAAAATACATGGGAAAATCCCATTGGAGAAAAATTCCATTTAGGGTTAGGGTTACATCACCATGAACTCCTAGAGCAAAATGGACATCCCCAACAAACTCAGAGTACTTGGGTAGGGTTAGGAGGGCACTGACTGTTCTAGGCTGCCCTTTCTATCTTTCTGGTAAAATACACTGGAAAATCCCATTGGAGTTAAGAATTTCCACTAGGGTTAGGGTTACGTCACCTGTGCAACTCCTAAGGATAGCAAGATGGAGATCCCAACAAACTCGTATTTGCTTGTGGTACGGTTACGATGGCACTGAGTTTTTCTGATGCTGCCCTTGTTCTATTGTTTCTGGTAAATATATACAGGGGAAAGTCCCATTGGAGGAAAATTCTCTTAGGGTTAGGTTTACGTCACCGACTGACTCGCTATAGCATAATGGCATTCACCAACGAATCAGGAGTGGCTTTTGGGCAATGGTTAGGAATGGGGCACTGATTTTTTTCTAGGCTTTCCTTAACTATGCTTTCAAAATGTTTAAAATACATTGGAAAAACCCATTGGAGGAAATTCAACTTAGGTGTTATAGGGTTTATGTCAACCATGAACTCCTATAGCAAAATGGACATTGCCAATGAACTTGGAGTGCTTCGGTATATTTAGGAGGGCACTGACTTTTCTAGGCTGCCCTATCTATGTTTCCTGGGAAAATATATGGGAAAATCCCATTGGAGAAAAATTCCACTTAGGGTTAGGGTTACATCACCATGAACTCCTAGAGCAAAATGGACATCCCCAACAAACGCAGAGTACTTGGGTAGGGTTAGGAGGGCACTGACTGTTCTAGGCTGCCCTTTCTATGTTTCTGGTAAAATACATGGGAAAATCCCATTGGAGTAAAATTCCACTTAGGGTTAGGGTTACATCACCGTGAACTCCTAGAGCAAAATGGAGATCGCCAACAAACTCGTAGTGCTTGGGTATGTTTAGGAGGGCACTGACTTTTCTAGGCTGCCCTATCTATGTTTCCTGGGAAAATACAAGGTAAAATCTCATTGGAGGAAAATTCCACTTAGGGTTAGGGTTACGTCACCATGAACTCTTAGAGCAAAATGGACATCGCCAATGAACTCAGAGTGCTTGGGCATGGTTAGGAGGGCACTGACTTTTCTAGGCTGCCCTATCTATGTTTCCTGGTAAAATACATGGGAAAATCCCATTGGAGGAAAATTCCACTTAGGGTTAGGGTTACGTCACCATGAACTCCTATAGCAAAATGGACATCGCCAACGAACTCAGAGTGCTTGGGCATGGTTAGGAGGGCACTGATTTTTCTAGGCTTCCTTATCTATGTTTCCTGGTAAAATACATGGGAAAATCCCATTGGAGGAAAATTCCACTTAGGGTTAGGGTTACGTCACCATGAACTCCTATAGCAAAATGGACATCACCAACGAACTCAGAGTGCTTGGGCATGGTTAGGAGGGCACTGACTTTTCTAGGCTGCCCTATCTATGTTTCCTGGGAAAATACATGGGAAAATCCCATTGGAGAAAAATTCCACTTAGGGTTAGGGTTACATCACCATGAACTCCTAGAGCAAAATGGACATCCCCAACAAACGCAGAGTACTTGGGTAGGGTTAGGAGGGCACTGACTGTTCTAGACTGCCCTTTCTATGTTTCTGGTAAAATACATGGGAAAATCCCATTGGAGGAAAATTCCATTTAGGGTTAGGGTTACGTCACCGAGAACTCCGAGAGCAAAATGGAGATCGCCAATGAACTCAGAGTGCTTGGGCATGGTTAGGAGGGCACTGACTTTTCTACGCTTCCCTATCTATGTTTCCTGGTAAAATACATGGGAAAATCTCATTGGAGGAAAATTCCACTTAGGGTTAGGGTTACGTCACCATGAACTCCTATAGAAAAATGGACATCGCCAACAATCAAGTGGCTTTGGCATGTTGGAGGGCACTGATTTTCTCTAGCTTCTATCTATGTTTCCTGGTAAAATACTGGGAAATCCATTGGAGGAAAATTCAACTTAGGGTTAGGGGTTATGTCACCATGAACTCCTATAGCAAAATGGACATCGCCAACGGACTCAGAGTGCTTGGGCATGGTTAGGTGAGGGCACTGATTTTCGAGCTTCCTTATTCTATGTGTTCCTGGTAAAATCATGGAAAAATCCCATTGAGAAAGTCCATTTAGTTAGGGTTACATCACCATGAACTCCTAGAGCAAAATGGACATCACCAACAACCTCAGAGTGCTTGGGTACGGTTAAGAGGGCACTGACTTTTCTAGACTGCCCTTTCTATGTTTCTGGTAAAATACATGTGAAAATCCCATTGGATGAAAATTCCTCTTAGGGTTAGGGTTACGTCACCATGAACTCCTATAGCAAAATGGACATCACCAACGAACTCAGAGTGCTTGGGCATGGTTAAGAGGGCACTGACTTTTCTAGGCTGCCCTTTCTATGTTTCTGGTAAAATACATGGGAAAATCCCATTGGAGGAAAATTCCACTTAGGGTTAGGGTTACGTCACCATGAACTCCTATAGCAAAATGGACATCACCAACGAACTCAGAGTGCTTGGGCATGGTTAGGAGGGCACTGACTTTTCTAGG
>NW_024100625.1:0-194487 GCF_016545835.1 Crotalus tigris | reverse complement strand
AACTCGGAGTGCTTGGGTATGGTTAGGAGGGCACTGTCTTTTCTAGGCTGCCCTATGTATGTTTCCTGGTAAAATACATGGGAAAATCCCATTGGAGGAAAATTCCACTTAGGGTTAGGGTTACGTCACCTTGAACTCATAGAGCAAAATGGACATCGCCAACAAACTCGGAGTGCTTGGGTATGGTTAGGAGGGCACTGACTTTTCTAGTCTGCCCTTTCTATGTTTCCTGGTAAAATACATGAGAAAATCCCATTGGAGGAAAATTCCACTTAGGGTTAGGGTTACGTCACCATGAACTCCTAGAGCAAAATGGACATCGCCAACAAACTCAGAGTGCTTGGGTAGGGTTAGGAGGGCACTGACTTTTCTAGTCTGCCCTTTCTATGTTTCCTGGTAAAATACATGGGAAAATCCCATTGGAGGAAAATTCCACTTCGGTTAGGGTTACGTCACCATGAACTCCTATAGCAAAATGGACATCGCCAACGAACTCAGAGTGCTTGGGCATGGTTAGGAGGGCACTGATTTTTCTAGGCTTCCTTATCTATGTTTCCTGGTAAAATACATGGAAAAATCCCATTGGAGAAAAATTCCATTTAGGGTTAGGGTTACATCACCATGAACTCCTAGAGCAAAATGGACATCACCAACAAACTCAGAGTGCTTGGGTACGGTTAAGAGGGCACTGACTTTTCTAGACTGCCCTTTCTATGTTTCTGGTAAAATACATGTGAAAATCCCATTGGATGAAAATTCCTCTTAGGGTTAGGGTTACGTCACCATGAACTCCTATAGCAAAATGGACATCACCAACGAACTCAGAGTGCTTGGGCATGGTTAAGAGGGCACTGACTTTTCTAGGCTGCCCTTTCTATGTTTCTGGTAAAATACATGGGAAAATCCCATTGGAGGAAAATTCCACTTAGGGTTAGGGTTACGTCACCATGAACTCCTATAGCAAAATGGACATCACCAACGAACTCAGAGTGCTTGGGAATGGTTAGGAGGGCACTGACTTTTCTAGGCTGCCCTATCTATGTTTTCTGGTAAAATACATGGAAAAATCCCATTGGCGGAAAATTCCCTTAGTTAGGGTTACGTCACCATGAACTCCTATAGGCAAAATGGACATCGCCAACGCTCTTTGAGTGCTTGGGCATGGTTAGGAGGGCACTGACTTTTCTAGGCTGCCCTATCTATGTTTCCTGGGAAAATACATGGGAAAATCCCATTGGAGAAAAATTCCACTTAGGGTTAGGGTTACATCACCATGAACTCCTAGAGCAAAATGGACATCCCCAAAAAACTCAGAGTACTTGGGTAGGGTTAGGAGGGCACTGACTGTTCTAGGCTGCCCTTTCTATGTTTCTGGTAAAATACATGGGAAAATCCCATTGGAGGAAAATTCCACTTACGGTTAGGGTTACGTCACCGTGAACTCCTAGAGCAAAATGGAGATCGCCAACAAACTCGTAGTGCTTGGGTATGGTTAGGAGGGCACTGACTTTTCTAGTCTGCCCTATCTATGTTTCCTGGGAAAATACATGGGAAAATCTCATTGGAGGAAAATTCCACTTAGGGTTAGGGTTACGTCACCATGAACTCTTAGAGCAAAATGGACATTGCCAACGAACTTGGAGTGCTTCGGTATATTTAGGAGGGCACTGACTTTTCTAGGCTGCCCTATCTATGTTTCCTGGGAAAATACATGGGAAAATCTCATAGGAGCAAAATTCCACTTAGGGTTAGGGTTACGTCACCCTGAACTCTTAGAGCAAAATGGACATCGCCGACAAACTCAGAGTGCTTGGGTAGGGTTAGGAGGGCACTGACTTTTCTAGTCTGCCCTTTCTATGTTTCCTGGTAAAATACATGGGAAAATCCCATTGGAGGAAAATTCCACTTAGGGTTAGGGTTACGTCACGATGAACTCCTATAGCAAAATGGACATCACCAATGAACTCAGAGTGCTTGGGCATGGTTAGGAGGGCACTGATTTTTCTACGCTTCCCTATCTATGTTTCCTCGTAAAATACATGGGAAAATCCCATTGGAGGAAAATTCCACTTAGGATTAAGGTTACGTCACCATGAACTCCTATAGCAAAATGGACATTGCCAATGAACTTGGAGTGCTTCGGTATATTTAGGAGGGCACTGACTTTTCTAGGCTGCCCTATCTATGTTTCCTGGGAAAATACATGGGAAAATCCCATTGGAGAAAAATTCCACTTAGGGTTAGGGTTACATCACCATGAACTCCTAGAGCAAAATGGACATCTCCAAAAAACTCAGAGTACTTGGGTAGGGTTAGGAGGGCACTGACTGTTCTAGGCTGCCCTTTCTATGTTTCTGGTAAAATACATGGGAAAATCCCATTGGAGGAAAATTCCACTTAGGGTTAGGGTTACATCACCGTGAACTCCTAGAGCAAAATGGAGATCACCAACAAACTCGTAGTGCTTGGGTATGGTTAGGAGGGCACTGACTTTATTAGGCTGCCGTATCTATGTTTCCTGGGAAAATACATGGGAAAATCTCATTGGAGGAAAATTCCACTTAGGATTAGGGTTACGTCACCATGAACTCTTAGAGCAAAATGGACATCGCCAATGAACTCAGAGTGCTTGGGCATGGTTAGGAGGGCACTGACTTTTCTAGGCTGCCCTATCTATGTTTCCTGGTAGAATACATGGGAAAATCCCCTTGGAGGAAAATTCCACTTAGGTTAGGGTTACGTCATCATGAACTCCTAGAGCAAACTGGACATCGCCAACGAACTCAGAGTGCTTGGGCATGGTTAGGAGGGCACTGACTTTTCTAGGCTTCCTTATCTATGTTTCCTGGTAAAATACATGGGAAAATCCCATTGGAGGAAAATTCAACTTAGGGTTAGGGTTATGTCACCATGAACTCCTAGAGCAAAATGGACATCGCCAACGAATTCAGAGTGCTTGGGCATGGTTAGGAGGGCACTGATTTTTCTAGGCTGCCCTTTCTATGTTTCTGGGAAAATACATGGGAAAATCACATTGGAGAAAAATTCCACTTAGGGTTAGGGTTACGTCACCATGAACTCTTAGAGCAAAATGGACATTGCCAACGAACTTGGAGTGCTTCGGTATATTTAGGAGGGCACTGACTTTTCTAGGCTGCCCTATCTATGTTTCCTGGGAAAATACATGGGAAAATCTCATAGGAGCAAAATTCCACTTAGGGTTAGGGTTACGTCACCCTGAACTCTTAGAGCAAAATGGACATTTCCGACAAACTCAGAGTGCTTGGGTAGGGTTAGGAGGGCACTGACTTTTCTAGTCTGCCCTTTCTATGTTTCCTGGTAAAATACATGGGAAAATCCCATTGGAGGAAAATTCCACTTAGGGTTAGGGTTACGTCACCATGAACTCCTATAGCAAAATGGACATTGCCAATGAACTTGGAGTGCTTCGGTATATTTAGGAGGGCACTGACTTTTCTAGGCTGCCCTATCTATGTTTGCTGGGAAAATACATGGGAAAATCCCATTGGAGAAAAATTCCACTTAGGGTTAGGGTTACGTCACCATGAACTCCTATAGCAAAATGGACATTGCCAATGAACTTGGAGTGCTTCGGTATATTTAGGAGGGCACTGACTTTTCTAGGCTGCCCTATCTATGTTTCCTGGGCAAATACATGGGAAAATCTCATAGGAGCAAAATTCCACTTAGGGTTAGGGTTACGTCACCCTGAACTCTTAGAGCAAAATGGACATCGCCGACAAACTCAGAGTGCTTGGGTAGGGTTAGGAGGGCACTGATTTTTCTACGCTTCCCTATCTATGTTTCCTCGTAAAATACATGGGAAAATCCCATTGGAGGAAAATTCCACTTAGGATTAAGGTTACGTCACCATGAACTCGTATATCAAAATGGACATTGCCAATGAACTTGGAGTGCTTCGGTAGATTTAGGAGGGCACTGACTTTTCTAGGCTGCCCTATCTATGTTTGCTGGGAAAATACATGGGAAAATCCCATTGGAGAAAAATTCCACTTAGGGTTAGGGTTACGTCACCATGAACTCCTATAGCAAAATGGACATTGCCAATGAACCTGGAGTGCTTCGGTATATTTAGGAGGGCACTGACTTTTCTAGGCTGCCCTATCTATGTTTCCTGGGAAAATACATGGGAAAATCTCATAGGAGCAAAATTCCACTTAGGGTTAGGGTTACGTCACCCTGAACTCTTAGAGCAAAATGGACATCGCCGACAAACTCAGAGTGCTTCGGTAGGGTTAGGAGGGCACTGACTTTTCTAGGCTGCCCTATCTATGTTTGCTGGGAAAATACATGGGAAAATCCCATTGGAGAAAAACTCCACTTAGGGTTAGGGTTACCTCACCATGAGCTCCTAGAGCAAAATGGACATCCCCAACAAACTCAGAGTACTTGGGTAGGGTTAGGAGGGCACTGACTGTTCTAGGCTGCCCTTTCTATGTTTCTGGTAAAATACATGGGAAAATCACATTGGAGAAAAATTCCACTTAGGTTTAGGGTTACGTCACCATGAACTCCTAGAGCAAAATGGACATCACCAACAAACTCAGAGTGCTTGGGTACGGTTAAGAGTGCATTGACTTTTCTAGGCTGCCCTTTCTATGTTTCTGGGAAAATACATGGGAAAATCACATTGGAGAAAAATTCCACTTAGGGTTAGGGTTACGTCACCATGAACTCCTAGAGCAAAATGAACATCGCCAACGAACTCAGAGTGCTTGGGCATGGTTAGGAGGGCACTGATTTTTCTAGGCTTCCTTATCTATGTTTCCTGGTAAAATACATGGGAAAAT
Source organism: Crotalus tigris (assembly GCF_016545835.1). Taxonomy (NCBI): domain Eukaryota; kingdom Metazoa; phylum Chordata; class Lepidosauria; order Squamata; family Viperidae; genus Crotalus; species Crotalus tigris. The sequence continues at coordinate 189,655 of NW_024100625.1, read as the reverse complement.
CTCATTGGAGCAAAATTCCACTTAGGGTTAGGGTTACATCACCGTGAACTCTTAGAGCAAAATGGACATCGCCGACAAACTCAGAGTGCTTGGGTAGGGTTAGGAGGGCACTGACTTTTCTAGTCTGCCCTTTCTATGTTTCCTGGTAAAATACATGGAATCCCATTGGAGGAAAATTCCCCTTAGGGTTAGGGTTACGTCACCATGACTCTTAGAGCAAAATGGACCATTGCCACGAACTTGGAGTGCTTCGGTATATGTAGGAGAGGGCACTGACTTTTTCTAGGCTGCCCTATTCTATGTTTCCTGGTAAAATACATGGAAATCCCAATTGGAGAAAATTCCACTTAGGGTTGGGTTCTTCACCATGAACTCCTATAGCCAATGGACATCGCCAACGAAAAAGAACTCCGAGTGGCTTGGGCATGGTTTAGGAGGGCACTGATTTTTCTAGCTTCTTATCTATGTTTCCTGGTAAAATACATGGAAAAATCCCATTGGAGAAATTCCATTTAGGGTTAGGGTTACATCACCATGAACTCCTAGAGCAAAATGGACATCACCAACAACCTCAGAGTGCTTGGGTACGGTTAAGAGGGCACTGACTTTTCTAGACTGCCCTTTCTATGTTTCTGGTAAAATACATGTGAAAATCCCATTGGATGAAAATTCCTCTTAGGGTTAGGGTTACGTCACCATGAACTCCTATAGCAAAATGGACATCACCAACGAACTCAGAGTGCTTGGGCATGGTTAAGAGGGCACTGACTTTTCTAGGCTGCCCTATCTATGTTTCTGGTAAAATATATGGGAAAATCCCATTGGAGGAAAATTCCATTAGTTAGATCGCCAACCAACTCGTAGTGCTTGGGTATGGTTAGGAGGGCACTGACTTTTCTAGGCTGCCCTATCTATGTTTCCTGGGAAAATACATGGGAAAATCTCATTGGAGGAAAATTCCACTTAGGGTTAGGGTTACGTCACCATGAACTCTTAGAGCAAAATGGACATTGCCAACGAACTTGGAGTGCTTCGGTATATTTAGGAGGGCACTGACTTTTCTAGGCTGCCCTATCTATGTTTCCTGGGAAAATACATGGGAAAATCTCATTGGAGCAAAATTCCACTTAGGGTTAGGGTTACGTCACCCTGAACTCTTAGAGCAAAATGGACATCGCCGACAAACTCAGAGTGCTTGGGTAGGGTTAGGAGGGCACTCACTTTTCTAGTCTGCCCTTTCTATGTTTCCTGGTAAAATACATGGGAAAATCCCATTGGAGGAAAATTCCACTTAGGGTTAGGGTTACGTCACCATGAACTCCTATAGCAAAATGGACATCACCAATGAACTCAGAGTGCTTGGGCATGGTTAGGAGGGCACTGATTTTTCTACGCTTCCCTATCTATGTTTCCTCGTAAAATACATGGGAAAATCCCATTGGAGGAAAATTCCACTTAGGGTTAGGGTTACGTCACCATGAACTCTTAGAGCAAAATGGACATTGCCAACGAACTTGGAGTGCTTCGGTATATTTAGGAGGGCACTGACTTTTCTAGGCTGCCCTATCTATGTTTCCTGGTAAAATACATGGGAAAATCTCATTGGAGCAAAATTCCACTTAGGGTTAGGGTTACGTCACCATGAACTCTTATAGCAAAATGGACATCGCCGACAAACTCAGAGTGCTTGGGCATGGTTAGGAGGGTACTCATTTTTCTAGGCTGCCCTAGCTATGTTTCCTGGTAAAATACATGGGAAAATCCCTTTGGAGGAAAATTCCACTTAGGGTTAGTGTTAGGTCACCATGAACTCACAGAGCAAAATCGACATTGCCAACCAATTCGGAGTGCTTGAGTATGGTTAGGAGGGCACTGACTTTTGTTCCTTGCCCTATCTATCTTTCCTGGTAAAATACATGGGAAAATCCCATTGGAGGAAAATTCCACTTAGGGTTAGGATTAGGTCACCATGAACTCATAGAACAAAATGGACATCACCAATATATTAGGAGTGCTTGGGTATGGTTAAGGGCACTGAATTTTGTAGCCTGCCCTATCTCGCTTTCTTGGTAAAATAGGCATGGGAAATACCATAGGGTTAGGAAATGGCCACTTAGGGTAAGGTTTAGGTCACCATAAACTCATATAGCAAAATGGATCATCAGGGAAAATCAACCACTTAGGGTTAGGATTAGGTCACCATGAACTCATAGAACAAAATGGACATCACCAATATATTAGGAGTGCTTGGGTATGGTTAAGGGCACTGAATTTTGTAGCCTGCCCTATCTCGCTTTCTTGGTAAAATACATGGGAAATACCATAGGAGGAAAATTCCACTTAGGGTAAGGTTTAGGTCACCATAAACTCATATAGCAAAATGGACATCACCAACAAATTCAGAGTCCTTTGGTATGGATAGAAGGGCACTGACTTTTGTAGCCTGCCCTATGTATGTTTCCTGGTAAAATACATGGGAAAATCCCATAGGAGGAAAATTCAACTCAGGGTTAGGGTCAGGTCACCATGAACTCATAGAGCAAAATGGACATCGACAACAAACTTGGAATGCTTGGATATAGTTAGGCGGGTACTGACTTTTGTTGCCTGCCCTATGTATGTTTCCTGATAAAATACATGGGAAAATCCTATTGGAGGAAAATTCCACTTAGGGTTAGGGTTAGGTCACCAAGAACTCATAGAGCAAAATGGACATCACCAACAAACTTGGAATGCTTGGATATGGTTAGGAGGGGAGTTAGTTTTTTACCCTGCCCTATCTTTGTTTTCTGGTAAAATACATGGGAAAATCCCATTGGAGGAAAATTCCACTTAGGGTTAGGGTTAGGTCACCATGAACTCATAGAGCAAAATGGACAGCACCAACAAACTCGGAGTGCTTGGATATGGTTAGAAGGGGACTTACATTTCTAGCCTGCCCTATCTATGTTTCCTTGTAAAATACATGGGAAAATCCCATAGTAGGAAAATTCAATTTAGGATTAGGGTTAGGTCACCATGAACTCATAGAACAAAATGGAAATCACCAAAAAACTCAGAGTACATGGATATGGTTAGGAGGGCACTTACTTTTCTAGCCTGCCCTATCTATGTTTCCTGATAAAATACTCCCTCGCCTGAATTACTTTTTCACTGTTTTATGTGCATTCACCCAAGTATAAAAACATTGCCACAAAATAAATGTCTAAGTTGTCTTTCCCATTTCCTGAGCCCTGAGAGTTGATGCTAAGTTTATGGTGCATAATCAAAAGAATATAGCTTTCCAAAAAGACCTTGAGAACAGAGCATGCTTTCTTCGAAGTAAAAAAGCAGAAGCTAGAGAACAATTTAATAAGGATGCTGGAACATTTCTGATAGATCCCATCAATTGCTCTTATTAAACACCTTCAATTCCCACCACGATAACAAAACAAAAGGCCATCCTCACCCGCCACCCTGAATTTTTATATGTTTACAAGCATTCTACTATCACCAACCAAGCTAGGTTTTAAAGTCTTAAAGTTCCAATATCTCACCTGCATCTACCTTGAAAATTACTTGTACTACACACTCCAATAGTTTAGAACCACGAATGATTCTATCATTCGTAAGATTGTATGGGCTTCCTGAAAAATTATCCTGATTAGAACTACTTTTATTTTTTTTCCAATGCTACACCTGTATTTGTCCATAATATATCTTTCTTTGTTGTTCTGGGTAAATATATTCACCATTAGTATCCTCTTGCATGTGCATCATAACTCTGGAGAATTAGGGGTGTCCCACCACAATGGCAGGTAGCCTTTGTCAGATTGCCTCAGAAGAATTCAACTTCTGACAACTACCCAAGAGGGAATATAGCCCTGACTAACCCTAACCCTCATTCTCTCTATCTAGAGAAGAAACAAATCACCATAAGCTCTCTTTTTGGCTTTTCCTAATAACATCAATGAAACAGATATCAACAAACCTTGAGTTATACCTTCAAAAATGCCTCTTTTTAGAAAAAGACTTAGATTTTAGGTTTTTTTAAAACAGAGACCATTTTAAAGGCATTGATCAAGTTTATTGACCTTTGATAATATTATGTATCTATACATAAAAAAGAATCTTGTAACTCCTTTTTCCTTTGTTTTCAGCTACCGCATTTGCTTTCCCCAAATACTATATAATGTTCATTTGTTTCTAGGAAGTGGGAAGTGCCCAATGATGAAAAGAACGAAGGCACTTCTTTAATGTAAAAAGCTTGAACATGCTCTTTTTTCAAGATATTACTGGTTTACATCATCTTGATTACCATTACTTATGGATCCATTCAGGGGTTAGATTATCATCAATGTTTATCATGAGCATACTCCAGATAATCCCAATTCCCCATCCTTCAGTATTATTCCAATGACGTTTTGGGGTTGCTACTACACTTGTTGTCACTCCACCTGACCCCAACTGCTCTGGATGGTATAATGCTTGAACAGAATTCATATGGATCCTGATTTCTATGAGGAGGCATCATTTAAAAAAAAAAAAACTAGAAGCCTTGAGATTATTATTCTTTCTTGCAATCATACTACTAAATGATTGTGTGAGGTGCACATATCCTTACTGTCCCATATCTGTTTGACCCAGTATATACATATAGCTAATAATACTTTATACATTTTAATACAATGCTTTTTAACAATTTCTTTCCAAAAATTATAGATTCATTGACTGAAAGCATCAGTGTTCACAAATTTCAAGACCTGTCATTGTATGACTTTGTGTGGAATTCATCTTCACTGGAAATCAGTGATAATGAACACTAAGGGATCCCTCCGCTGTTGCCAAAATACTCAGCCTACGAACTGTTATCCAGAGGTGATTGTGTAATTTCTTTCCCTTGGATGTTGAGTTCTGTATATATTGGCTTGTTCTCAGTAAGAGTTTGTTTGCCAAGATCCAATTTGGACAAACCTCAGCAGTATTAGGGACGATTCTACAATTAAAATTCAGGGTGTATTCTGTGTATTTTCTAGCATGAAATCTATGTAGAGCAGATATCATTAATTGACCTTTATAGGTCTAAAGTACATAATTCCAGACTGGATAATGAGAAAAATGTTATAATAAATTATACTTTCAGCATGTTTTTCAGTGGCCAAATAAGTAGCAACAATGATCACTGTAAAATGGTTTGCATCTTATTTTTCTGTTCCTTTTAAGAATGCAAGGATATTTTTCTGTCCTTGCCTTTATGTAAAATATCTTATTTTTATAAGATATTTTTATTTCAATCATTAAGATCTTACTGCAGTAAGTTTCATACATTGTACAGTACATTTTTATTAAATACAGTTTATCTACATTTTTATGATTATCTTAGCAAGTGGTACAATAGTGTACTGTATATCATACATACCCACCGATAAGCTGAGTTTGTTGGAATAAGACAATAAGGCTACATACACACACACACACAAATACATATAAAGATAAATCACTGTCCATCTCAGATTTACTAATTTTAATAAAAGGAAAGTCTTCCTTCCAGGCTTCTCACCAAAAGATAGAAAGATTTTCAAAGGGAGCAAGGAGATACTGTCCAATTTTCTTTTAAAAAAAAGAATATTCAAGAAAAAAGCAAAAGTGAAGCATTTAATATCTTTATGTCAATAATTTGTTATAATTGCCATTCTTTGATTAATAAGCATAGGTATATGAATATGTGGCTGGGCAAGTATCAACATTTTTGCAAGCACTGCTTGTAAAATAATCATTTCTGAGATCGATTTCTGGTGTCGGGTTTTTTTTAAAGTTACTTTTTCTTAACAATTATGTCATAAATCTTATGATATTTGAGATCGTCAAATATTTTTTTAAAACTAGTTAAATGCAGTTTTAAAGAGAAACTTTTCAAATATGAAGATATAAGAAAAAGAATAGATGTTTCCCCCCCCCCCTTCTCTCTTGTTTTGTTTCGTTTTGTCAGAATGACAAAAGCAGCATTACACCATTGCACAGAATGCTCTACCACTTCTAGGTGGGCATGTAACACAATGATACATGTAGAAAAGGGATGAGTCTGGATGACCAGAATTTCCTTTGCTAAGCAAAGTAAGTGTTAAGGGAGTCATGCCTGATTTTACAAACTTTTTAGCAACAGTGGATAAGGGAAATAAGGCCGTTGTTGAGAATTATGCAGTCATTAAGCAAATCTGAATCCCCCTCCCCCATTGACTTTGCTTGTTGGAAGCCAGCTGAGAAGATTTCAAATGGCAACCACACAACCCCAAGATGCTCCAACTGGTTGTAAGCACATGCCAGTAGCCAGGCGCTCTAATTTTGATCACATGGCCAAGTGGATGCTGCAACACTTATAAATGTGCCGAATGATTGTAAATGTTTTTTTTTTCCAGTGCTGTTATAACTTTGAACAGATGCTAAATAAATGGTTGTTAAGTTGAGGACTATCTGCATCTTTTTGATTGGAGGCATTTGTCTTTGGCTGCCATTGTTTTTTTTCCCCCTCATCTGTTTTGCTTCATTTTAACACCTAGAGTTACAACTGTGAGATGTGAGCTATATAATTTGCTATAATAAATGAATAAAATATACTCAAAGCACATATTTCTAAAATATTTTATTATTTTTGAGGGCCTAATACATTAAGTGATTATAACTGTGGGTTCATATTTCTTTGTTACCAATATCTAGTTATCAATCATGATTTTTTTCCTATCAGTCATGCATAATCCTTTATAAAATTTACAGTGCTGACAACCAGGGATGGTAAAACTTTGTACAGTAAAATCCAGAAAAAGTAAAAAAAGATATATTACCTTAAAAAAGCAAAAAAGCAATTAATATAGAGGATGAATGAATATATATATTACAATGTTTTTTTTATGTGGCTACTGAATATAGTAATATACTTTTACATTTAGGATAAAAATTTCTTCACAAGTTTAAGTATTTTATATGCTCCTTTACCTCTAGGTTCAAGGTAGATTAACTTCAGCCAGATCAATTGTAACAGGGTCTTTCAAAATGTCACTATTTGTCCATCTAAATCCACATAATACATTACTTTTCAGAAATTACCATGAATTTTTTTCTGTGAAAGTCTCACCCAGATTCATATCATACTTGAACTGTTCACGTAGTTATACTTAATAAAATATCTCCCGCAATTGTTAACAGGAGATCTCTTAGGCAAGGGTGAGCACAAAAAAGTACAAGGAGCAAATCATAACTAAGAGAGCCCAAGATTAGACTAACAAAGCTGAAATGATCATCAAGGACTAAGGTAATACAGTCCTTTTAAGTACGTACTGTATTATAACCCCTTTTTAATCCAGTTACAATTGTTCTCCTCTAAAAGTAGAGGAATAATCTTGTAGAACAGGGGTGTCAAACTGCCAGCCCAGGGGCCGGTTGCATCATGTGGAGGCCGTGCCCACCCCAGCTCCAGCAATGCGAAAACAGTCATGATCCGTCAACGAGTTTGATACCCATGTTGTAGAAGGAATGTACCAGCCATTACAAATACATGAGATCAACCTGGAAAGGGGGGGAGAGGTGAAAGAATAAAATTAGGAATGTCCTATCTTAACAGAATAACAAAGTTGGAAGGTACTTTGGAGGTATTTTAGTCCAACCCCTTGCTCAAGCAGAAGACCCTATACCATTTCAGACAAATGTTTATCCAATCTCTTCTTAAAAACCTGCAGTGTTGGAGCACCTACAACTTCTGGAGACAAGTTGTTCCACTGATTGTTCTAACTGTCAAGAATTTTTTCCTGACTTCCACATTTCTCCTGAGTTCTAGGTTGCTTCTCTCCTTGATTAGTTTCCATCCGTTGCTTCTTGTCCTGCCTTCAGGTGCTTTGGAGAATAGGTTGACTCCCTCTTTGTGGCAACTTTTTAGATATTGGAACATTGCTATCATGTCACAACCTAGTCCTTATTTTCATTGAACTAGACGTACCTAATTCCTGCAACCATATGTTTTAGTGATCAGTCCCTAGTCATCTTTGTTGCTCTTCTCTGTATACTTTCTAGAGTCTCAACATCTTTACAGTAGTGTGACCAAAACTGGATGCACTATTCCAATATTTAAAGTGGTATCTTAAATTCTTTGGTATAAGAAAAAGGGAAAGCAAGCTATGTCATTAAATTTTCAAGATTCCATGGTAGCACTTTATTGTTTTATAACAATAAAACAGAGTTGCATAACAGTTGTGATAGTTCTGTTTTCCTGATCTGGCCTAACTCAGAAGACTGAGACTAAAGCCACTTTTCATTAATTTAAAACTACCTTAGGAAAGTGTGAATTTCAAACCTGAAGAAATTAGCATCTTTTGCATTTTGACCTTAAACAGGCAGAGCTGAAAAAAAGAACAAGGTATGTAACAAACCAAACTACAGTTTATTATTATTATTATTCTAACACATTCCTAAATGCAATGCTATTAGTTATGTTAACCAAGGCTCATTCAGCTGTATATTCTCCAATGTCATTCATGTCATTAGCCCTCCAAAATGCCTTTCTGCTGTTCACATTAGATAAACTGAACTGTCTATAGCAAGATAATGAACATAAATCATATATTAAAATGGGAACCGAAAGAAACCAGAGGGAAATGTTTTGCTATCGTGGTGGGAATTAGTGATGACTTAAACAGCTTTTGACATAAAAATGTCAATATTCCTGTAATCTCTGTTTTTAATATATTTTCTGTGACCTAGTTTCCCCCTCAGCTTTGGTTATGAAGAAGCTATTTAACATAAATACTATATTATTAGCAATTTCTAATCCTTAGGATATTATGTAAGCAATTGCTGTTTCAGCATTCAAAAAGAACTATAACACCCTGATTAAGTGAAGAACAGACCAAGTTTAGAACTAATAATCTGATGAAATCTGGTTTCATGAATAATGAATGTACAGCTGATTCATACCTAACTATATAAATGCTTTTTATATGCCTCAGTAAAAAAGAAAATTACCATAAAGGCATACAAACACAAACACACTTATAAATGAGATACGTATGATTGTAGAAAATATTATTAAAAATATTTGGAAGATAGGAGAACTGAAATGTTAAAATGGCATATTATGACTCATTAGCTAACCCTTCCCAAGATCTTGAAGTGCTTCAGAATTCCATACAAACAGTCCTTGACTTACAACCATTCATTTAATGACAGTTCAAAATTATGGAGGCCTCAAAAAAAGTGCCTTACAACCCTGCGGTCGTATGATTGAAATTCCATGCTTGGCAACCAATTCACATTTATAGTGGCTGCAATGCCTTGCAATTATACAACTGCGATTTCTGATCTCTCCACCCAGCCTTCTGGCAAGCAAAACCAACTGGAGAAGCCAGATTTGCTTAAGGGCTATATGATATGCTTAATGAGCCTGGTACAAAATGTTTGCTATTTGTTTACCTGTTTTAATTAATTAATTTTATTTATAAAAAATTATTTGCCGCTCATCTCGTATCATGACTCTGGGCAGCTTACAACAATTAATTTCTTAGTTTTTTCTAAACAGAGAAATAATAAAAGATTAATTTAAAGTTTCTATGCAAAACATGCACATATATCAAATATCTTTACTATGAACAAAAAGCAAAATAACCACGTATAAATTTCAAGTTTGTCTATACACTCAAAGCAAAACATTTCAAGATCCATCTGTAGATTAAAGCAAATTCTATACTCAACTGTTGCTTTGTAACAGGCCTCCTAATCTGCTCAAGGCGTTTACAAATTTCTAAAGTTGCAGCAATATTCACCAAAAGATTGGGGAAATTTCAGGGTTGAGATTAAATTCTGAACTTCAGAAAACAAACGAAAAAAATAAATAAAAACGAAAGCTTAATCTCATTGTGATTTCTACTAACTTCTGTCTTGACAGGGATTACTTCTCCCTTTTCTTTCATTCTTGTCCTCATGTGCAGAACACCCTGGTCTCTAGGATGCTAAAGAAATCTATTTGGGGGGAAATGGGTGAGCAATGTCGGAATTTGTGTGTTGTATTTTAACTTGTTATGTATCTGAATTTTTTTTCTTATGATTGTAATGAAAATAAAAAAATAAATTAAAAAAAAAAGAAATCTATTAAGGTTTTCTTTTCATGACAGTATTATGAACTGCTATCGTGGGTGGCAGCATTTAAGGGACTCTTCTGCTGACCATCATTCTCTCCTATGCATTTGTAAAAATCAGTATCTATTTTGGAAATCATTGGATGGAATCTTTGTTTTTTAGGAAAATGTTACCAAAGAGGTAACTTAAAATTACTTGCACATTAAATGACTATTATACAGTTGCCTAGGGAAAAAAGCTGAATAGCGTATTTATGTACAGAAAGTCTTATATAGGATATATATTATATTATATTATATTATATTATATTACATTATATACTTTAAAAAACATTCATTTCAAAAAGATATATGGATCGTAGATCTACAATCCATACATCGATAACTGCAGAAATTTCCATTTAAAATTCCCCTTAAAATGTGACAACTGAATACAGGAGGTAATTGCACAGACCTGATTTTGGCTGATTCTGAGATTTCTACAAAGTAAGTTTAATAATTTCACCCATTGTTTTTCTTGCTTCCACGAACTTTGTTTTCCTTTCCTCTCTGCCTGCCACCTGGTAAACAGTCTGACATTTTCACTGCTGGGAAGCTGGGCCTTGAGGATTCAATCTGCTTTGATATTACCCCTCCCCTCCCTCCGGATTTCCCCTTTGTTGCTTAGAAGCTGCAATATTATGAGTATGCTTATGCTCTATTTTGAAGTAGACAGATAACTACTGTCATCAATTTCCCCAGAGATTTCACAATTCACTATGTTATCCGATTATTTTTAAATCCCATGAATGAATTATTATTTTTTCCTCTAGAAGAAATTCTGTGTAAGAGAGAGTACAACAATGTCACTGTTGTAATACTTATTGATCTTGATATGCTAAGAGATACAACTGGAGAAAGGCAGAGGGGAAGAGTCCCCTGTGTATCTAAAATAATTGGAAGATATTAGATTTTGCTCAAATTATGTTTGTTTCAACAGTTACATTTCATGGACCACAGACAGGTCATAACCCTTCCTGTTAAAACACAGTTTTTGCACTTCTCCCCTTCAACCACAATCACCTGTACATGTGTGAATATACAGTATGTTCAAACATATGCATCAAGTAATCTGTTCTTACAATGAACTTGGGCAGTACCTTTAAATGAAATAGAAACAAATTAGATCTTGGAGATGGGAATTCAGAAAGGTCCACTATATAGATCAGTGGTGGCAAATCTATGGCACGGGTGCCAGAGGCGGCACTCGGAGCCCTCTCTGTGGGCACATGTGCCATTGCGCCAGCCTTGCCTTCCCCGTGACTCCCTCCTCACCAGCAGCCCCCCTGGAGGAGAGTTGCCCCCGAGTGTGGCCCATGCGGAGCAGTGAAGCCAAGAACATGGCAGCCAGGCAGCATAGACAAGACTCTGCTCTCACGGCCTATCCCACACAGTTGATGCTGTGGGGTGCGAGCAGAGGGTGTGGCCGCCATGGCGCTGCTGGGCGATCTGCAGTGGGCCCTGGAGGCAGTGAGTAGTCCTGCGGGCAGGTGAGATGGGGCGGAGCGGGGGCAGAGCAGGGGGTGGAGTGTGGTGGGGCCAGTTTTTGGGCACTCGGTCTCTAAAAGGTTTGCCATCACTGATATAGATGCTGTTGCTAATTTCTTATTCACATAAACCCCCCTCCGTGTGCAATGTAGAACCCTACCCAGTCCTTCACAAAACTCTTCTCAACTTACTTCAGAACCCATTATTTTTTAAAGGTTTCCTGGAAACAAGCAAACAAAAATCCTTAATATTTAATGGGCGATGTATATTTCCTGTTTCTGGGAACAGGAAGGTAGGAAAGATTTGGCAGAATCAGGAAAGGCTCTGTCAATCTCCAGTAATGTTAATATGACAGTAATGTCATAAATATGTTTAGGAATCCTATTTTGGGGGATGGATTTATTTGTCTTACAAACTGAATTGGAAAGATAAATGTTTGTAGTCATCCTCATCTCTTTATACAGCCCAGGTGACATAGGGAACTAGAAATCTCATACATTTCTGCAGAATATGATCTGAAGCAGATTCACAATATTTATTACTAGTTAAGGATAAGCCAGCATTTGTCTTTAGCCAGTAGGCAGCATTGCCAAATATTCCTCTTTCCAAAAGAAAACAATGATTTATTATTTTTAATAAGAGAAGTGAACATGGAGAAATTTTCAGGAATGGGACACCTTTAAAATCCATGTAAGTAGAGGATTTTTCAATTCATTTATGTTACTGCTATTCAGTAAAATATGAAGAGTTATTTATTGGGCATAACACAAATTACATCATCTCCATTCTCTGTTCCATCCAATATCATTATTATAATGAAATTCTGCTAAATAAACATGCAGAGATTAACCATCTCTCTTGCAATCTGAAATTCTTTGAGGCACTGGTATGATTTCAATTTTACTTATCAAATTTAGGTTAAAATATTTCCCCATTCTGTCTTGAACAATTATTGTTAAATTTCACTTTTTATATGTGGCTATGTTTTATCTTCTTTCTAATTCATTGATAATATCAGTTTCATTCCAGTCTGATTAGTTTTTATTTTAAATTAATGTAAGAGCCAATAGATATATTCCTTAGTAAATCTAGGAGGAAATACTAGTGCACCCCAAAGCAAATTTGAAAAGGTATGATTTGTGTTGTACCATTTTCATAATGTCTTAAATACTAATTGAGATTTGAGGGGATTTTTTTATTTAAAAAAAATTGTCACAAAAGCTTTCCAATCTATATCATTTACTTTTTTCCAAAACTGAACCAATCTAAAATCTGTCAAAATGCAGGTTTTGAGATGAATTAAGTAGGTTCAATTCTGCTACCTTAATAAGAACTTCGTTCTACTTTAATAGCTTCTTATACTCAGCTGGGTCATCCAACATGCTGCTGAATTTAAGCCTTCTAACCATAGAGTTGTTGAAGGACCATGGTTTAACAAAATATCTGTAGGAAAAAAACCTCAGAAAACACCTAAAATTCTACAAATATTGGAATAATTAAGAAAGCAAAACAATCTTTTCTAAAAGAACAATATTATGTTAATGCCTCCTTTGAAATCCAAGCATTTGATTTTTCTAAGAAAAATAAAATCCAGCTGCCTGAAATCATTCTACCGAAAATAAGAAATGGGCAAAACTGGAAACAGAGAAGGAGGTGATGCCCTTTTTTTATCTCATCTGTTGACAGCCAGAGACATGATTCCTACTTGCCTCTTGCCATTTTTTCTAAGTTCACTGAAACATTTAATTTAGTCTTTGCAAGTAGCATGTGTGCAGTTGCTGATCATGGAGTGTGTAAAATTTCCTCCTGATATCCTAAAGTGTGCTCTGTTTGCATTGTGTGAAAAGACTGAAGTATATTCTATTGTTGCTGCTTTCATGCAATTATAACATGCCATTTTGTGCTTCCCCACACCCCTTATTTACCTGTTTATATATTTGTAAGCACCAGGGCTTGATGGCTCAGCAGTTAAAAGATGCTGAGCTTGTCAGCTGGAAAGCTGACAGCCCAAGTTCAAGGTCTGAGCACCACACAATGCGTGAACTCTCGGAACTTGATCCACCTTCTGTCCATCTAGCAGTTTAAAAGCATGCAAATGCAAGTAGATTAATAGATATTTCGCTGGGAAGGTAACAGTGGTGTATAGCCATGCTGGCCACATGACCACAGAAAATATTTTCAGACAATGCTGGCTCCCTCAGTGAAGAAACAGAGATGAACACTGTGCCATAGAGTTAGACACAACTGGACAGGGACAGCTTTATGTTTATAAGTACATTCTGAACTACATATATTATCTTCTTCAATCAAAATTTCTATGATCTGTCCTCAAGTCCCCAAATCTGTCTCTAATACCACCCTGAGACTCAAAACCTACCTCATGAAATTAGAGGCTAGAGTGTGGTTGACCCTACTCGAGTAGTGGCTCAAACTATTTTTCCCCTTGGCTTTGCCCCAATAACAGATGAGATGATTTTCAGTCCACATGGGAAAAGGCAGTAACAACTAAAATCCGATCTTTGGTACTCTCTCCAGGTCTTCTGCTCAACATGGGATATGATCAAGATAAAGCACTCATTAAACAATGTGAAGCAGACACAATGCTCCATCTGTATCTAGCCAGGCCCCTAACTTTTGTTGCTAATGAATCCAACATGCCTTCTCTATTAACTTTTAAGTACCTAACCATCAGATGTTCTTTACACTGACACAATGTCATGCTCTACCCTCAGCCATCTTTGAAGGCTAATACAGGAAACTTTCCTACTTGGAGAGACAATGCCATGTATGGACTCACTGAAACAACAGACCATGTCCTTCTCCAGTATTACAAAGACATTTCTACCAGTCTAATTTCACCATTACTGCATAAATATCCAGAGTGCACCAAAGAATTCTACATATCCCTGCTGCTTACAAATACTAACCCTCTACAACATATAATGTTGTCAGGATTTGTGCAGCAACACTTAAAATCCATGAGATTATGAGCTGTGCCATAAATCAATCTTAATGAGCACCTTGTCTGAGATTCAAGAATATTAGCTTTTTAAGATTCTTGGTTTTATATATACATTTCATATTTTTTAGCTTTTCTAAAATTACTAATTGCTTGTACCTCACACTCCTTATGCTGGTGTACAGTGCATTCAGTGTACAATGTATTCAGACCCCTCTCACTTTTGCCAATTTTGTTATGTTGCAGCCTGATTCTACAGTGGTTGAAATTAATTCCATCATTCACACTCAGTATCCCATAATGACAAAGTGAAACAAAAGTTTAGAAATGTCTGTAAATTTATTAAAAAGAAAAAACTGAAATATCACATTGGCACATTCAGACTTTTTGCTACAACACTTGATATTTAGCTCAGGTGCCTCCCATTTTGCTTGATTGTTCTTGATATGTTCCTATATCTTGATTGGAATCAATCTGTGATAAATTAAATTGATTGGACATGATTTGGAAAGCTGACAAGAAGGCCTCACAGCTGATAATGCACACAGTATAGAAGGTCTCACAGCTGACAATGCATACTGTAGCAGAGCAAAAGCCATGAAGTCAAAGGAAGTGCCTGCAGAACTCAGAGACTGGATTATTGCACAGCATAGATCTGGGAAAGGCTACAATAAAATTCCTGCTGCACTGATGGTTCCTAAGAGCACAGTGGCCTCTATAATTCTCAAATGGAAGAAGTTTGGCAAAACCAGGACTCTTCCAAGAACTGGTTGCCTAGTCAAACTAAGCAATCGGCGGAAAAGGGCACAGAAACCTCTCCTCAGTACAAAACACATGAAAGCTCGCTTGCAGTTTGCAAAAAAGCACCTGAAGGACTTTCAGACTGTGAGGAACAAGATTCTCTGGTCTGATGAAACCAAGATTGAACTATTTAGCTTCAACTCTAAATATTATGTCTAGAGGAAACCAGCCACCGCTCATCACCTGCCCGATATCATCCCAATAGTGAAACATGGTGGTGGAAGCATCATGTTGTCAGTGTATTTTTCAGGATTGAAGGAAAACTGAATGGAGCAAAGTACAGAGATATCCTCAATGAAAAATTGTTCCACAGTGCTCAGGATCTCAGACTGGGCTGAAGGTTCACTTTCCAAGATGACAACGATCCTAAGTACACAGTTAAGACAACACAGGAGTGTCTTAGGGATAACTCTGTGAATACCCTAAAGAGGCCCAGCCAAAGCCCTAATTTGAATCCTACTGAACGTCTCTGGAGAGACCTGAAAATGGCTGTCCACCAACAGTCGCCATCCAACCTGACTGAGCTTGAGAGTATTTGTAAGAAAGAATGGCAGAAAATTCCCCAATCCAGATGTGCAAAGCTTGTGGTGTCATACCCAAAAAGACTTGAAGCTGTAATTGCTGCCAAACATGCTTCAACAAAGTACTGAGTGAAGGGTCTTAATACTTATGCCAATGTGATATTTCAATTTTTTTCTTTTTAATAAATTTATAGACATTTCTAAACTTTTATTTTCACTTTGTCATTATGGGGTACTGAGTGTAGTTTAAGGAGAAAGAAATAAATTTCAACCACTGTAGAATCAGGCTGCAGTGTAACAAAATTGCCAAAAGTGAAGGGGGTCTGAATACTTTCTGAATGCACTGCATAAGCGTAATAAAGATCTGGTTTGATTATATTCTCTTCTATTGGATATGAAAATTAATTATTTTTGAATAATTAAAATTAAGGCCGAGTTGAAAGTCTTCCACCATTTCAATGTCATGGTCACCTTTGATGTGACTTGTTAATAAAGAATTCAGGGAGTTCACTTTCCACCACTCACTATTTTCTTTTCAATTACTGAGACATAGTGCTTGAGCTCCAGATTGTGGGCAATGGAAGAAAAACTTCAGGCTAAGCAATACCTGTGAATGTTGTCTCAAATTACCATATAATTTTACGTCCTCCCAAAATTTTCAGGGCCATTCTCATACCATTATCCCATTCAGTATTGTTGTAGGATGTTAAGTGGATTAACTTGCAAAACTAAACTGCAGACTAGTTGGTTTAATATAATAATTATTATATGAGGCCAACCCTTAGGGTTTCCTTGACCAGCTATGATTAAAGTAATCTATGACTTAGTATGTAAACCCAGCCAATAACGTGAAATTTGGGTGAGTTGGTGGGGAGTTCCTTGTCTATACTTAGGGGCTTCCCCACATGGAGTTCCACTCAAAATGTTTGACAGCAAGGAGCAGACAATATTCACTGACTTCTTCTCTTAGCAGCTTCATGCTACTTCCTGTAATCTTCCATAGGAATTTCAAGAGAGCAGCTTAGCATATCTGATATACTATGAAGACAGTGAGAACTGGAGAGACCACACTGGCCTAAAAGAAACACTAAATGAAGAACAGGAAAGAAACATGGCATGGCAAAGTATTACATGGCCAATATAATGAAAAAAAAAGCAGGCAAAGCAGATAACCAGATATGGCAATGGCTAACAGCAGAAAAACTGAAGAGATAGAAGGGCTAATTCTTACTGCGTAAGTCCAAGCCTTAAGAACAAAGTGAGAATTCAGAAGCAAATGCTGCCTCTGCATAGAAGCTGAAGAAACAGAGGATCACCTAGTTACCTGCTACAAGAAAATCACATAGATTGGCAACCAACAGTGTGGCAAAGTAGCAACAATGTGCATTAGAAGATCTTTAATAAATATCATTTGCCTGCAAGCAGGAATTGGTGCAATCACAAAAATAAACAAAGTAATAGAAAATGAAAAAGCTAAAGTGTTTTAGGACTTCAAATAGACAAGCACTTGCCACATAACACTCTAGACTCAACAATTGTTGATGAGAAAGAAAAAAAGTTTGGATAGTGGACGTGGCAGTATCTGGAGACAACAGAAGACAAAAGACAGAACCGGAGAAAAATCACAAAATACAAAGAACTGTAAACAGAGGTAGAATGACTAAGGCAAAAGAAAGCAAAGATAGGCACATTGGCTGCAGTCCCAATACATCTGAAGCACCACTTGAATACCAATATAAAATCACCATCAGTCAATCACAAAAAGCAGCTTTACTTGGAATAGCTTACATCCTGCAATGATGCTTTTAACGCAATGAAATAACAACATCTGCCTATTCCAAGGACTTGATAGGTGGATAAAAATTCCAAATCCAGTCTAAACAACTGGCTGACTGTGTGACCAACCATAATACTACCCTGTTTGGAATTGCCTATATTCTTAGACAGTAACTTAATAATTCTTAGGTCATTGGTTAGAATTGAATTAGGTTTCTAGCAGTTTTAAACTCTGAGTCTAACTGTAGATTGCCCGTATTTAATAATAATCTGATGGAAAAACCACTCCACGTGGAAGGCACTACTTCTATGTCTAAGGAACATAATCTTATATCTATGGAACTCAAGAACAAGGTTTGCCAACTGATTGCATGAAGGCAAAAAAATCAATATGTAAGTAACAACAGCAAATGTTGCCTTTGTAGTAAAAAGAATGAAACAACTGACCATTTGATCAGTGGCTGCAGCAAAATTTCTCAAACTGGCTATATCTTAGATGCTACCTTAATAATTCTTAGGTAAGAACTTGAATTAATAAATTGAATTACTAAATTTCCATTACTCTTAGACTGTGAAATCTCACTGTAGATTACCCACATATAATCTTTTGGAGAGCCATTCCATCTGGAAGATACTGTTTTTACATTTAAGGGATTGACTTTTGAAACTTCAAGACTTCTTCCCCGATTAGCAACAGCCTATTGAAAGCTCATCAATGCCTTTTGAACATACAACTTATTTCTCTATATACTCACACTGTACATTTACAATTACCATCATCCAGTTTCATATGGATGGATACCATTAAGAGTGTTTCAGAGTCCTGTGCAGGAAATCTGATTGCAATATTGTATATAATTTGCTATACTTGGTTATCTTCAGGTACATGAAACAGGGTTGATAAAGTAGAAACCCACATGGAATCTATGTATAGAATTAAGCATATTTTTATTACCCTTCATCTGTGATAAGGATAAACAAATGTGAATTTCAGTTTGAGATATTTTCAATTTCATTTTTGAAAACCTATACATAAAATGTATATAAATTTTGTACATCAGCTGCTCATGTGGCCTATTTGAAATTAAAAGTGATAGCTAAAAGGCATCTGCGAGCCTGAGAATAGAAACACTCATACAGAGATGTGCCATTTGTGAAAATCAGTGCCTCCATGTAGGATTATTAATGTATGATAGTGTTAACCCTACCAGCCACGCAAGGATCTCCCATGTGGAGCTGGCTTTCTCAAATATGAGTGCTGTTGGCCTATAACCTAACAGCAGTCATACTCAAATGGGAATGATGTTATTTCAAAAGTGGGTTTGCAATTGTAGCCTCAATGCTTTCCTCCAATTTTCTAAGGAAGAAGATAGGCTGATGGCTCCGTGATGTGCATCAGTAATTTTCATTAAGCAATTTAACCTGATCCATAGTCCAGAATGGTTCCATTGGGAAATACACTCAGCGACTTCTGGCTCAGGTATTTGGGTCATGGAAGATATTAGCCACATGCAGTCATGGAATACATTTTATGCTACCACTGCATGGTGCCTTGGAAGTCAGAAAAGAGGTTGCATTTGACTTTCCATCAAAAAAAAAAAAAGGGAAACATTGCCAAGTATAAAACACATCAGCATGTATGGCAGAACTAGTCCATTAGGCATAATGCATGGTTTCTTACTAAAGGTTGCTGAAGAATAAGTATTAATTCCCAACCACACCAGTCAGCAAGGAGTACATCTCTGGATTCTCATCAGGGCACTCAGTAGGAAATTATTTTAGAAAACATTAAAAAGGAAAGTTGAGCATTCACATTCATGATGTACTGTAGCTCTCTATCCTGCTGCATTCTTTCTAGGTTTGAATCAAGAAAGTCACAAGGAAGGCAACAGAGCTGTGTCTTTAAATGAAAAGATAATCCCACTGAGAACTCATCTAAATACTGTAGTTTCCATCCTGCTTATATTTATAGGTATAAAAAACCCTATTAATGTAAAAGGAATTTGTCTATTTGCTTCAGATATCAAACTGCAGAAGTATTGTTAAAAAGTGACCACAATTTACACACAGGATTCTATCATTTTTATTCTTTGTTCAGCTGCAAAACATCAGGACGAGCTTTCGGTGATCTTTATTACCATGAGGTAATGCCAGAATTCAGCACTTTTATCTATGCTTATTAAGTTACCATACTGGAGTGGGCCCTTGCTAGACATTGAACTCTACAGTTAATTTCAGAAATCTTTGTAAGAGATAGTTCAGACCTTGAAATATACTTCTGGGAGGGGGAAAAAAAAGAGGGGGCGTGTCGAAAAGAAATGGAAGTCCTCCACCCAATGTTTTCCTTATCTCTCATTAGTTTGTTAAGCTTTGCCCACCACATCACCCTCCAAATACTACTGTGAGACAAGAAGCTACTCTCAGCAGAAATAGGGCAGTTTTAATGTAATAGACTTCTATGGTCTTTTATTACACTTTAAAACCGAATTTGAGCTGAAGCTTTTTTATAAGACATGCTGTAGGTCAGTGTTTCTCAACCTTGACAATTTTAAGGCATGTGGACTTCAACTCCCAGAATTCCACAGCCAGCACTGCTTAAAATTGTCAAGGTTAAGAAACACTGCATGTAGGTAGTCAGATTGTAGGGAGTTCTACTCTGTTATCTAGCAGACTCCTCAGTGGTTTTGAATATTCTACAAAATTAAGAATAGGAAGTGGTGGGATTCAGCCGGTTCGCACCACTTCGGCAGAACCGGTAGCTAATTTTTTGTTGCCCAGGCCCAGAATGGACTTCTGGAAGTGACATCCACACAGAGAACAGGTTGGTCACATATTTGAATCCCATCACTGGGAATAGGTAATGGGAATACCTAAATTGGCAGCTGCATAGAAATGGGGAGAACAGGATGATAACCTAATGTGCCTCATGAATCCATAAATGGAACTCTAATTTAGCAAAGAAACACAGAGACTCTTTAGAATCCTTATTAATTACTATCTCTTCATATGTCCCCTTATATATGCTATTTAGTTGAAATGATTTCTCCCCAAATCATTTAGTTTTAAAACCAGATAATCAACTTAGTTTTGCAGAGAATGTAATACACTTTTTCCAGCTTAATAATCCCTTTCATGGTCAGAGTTATTTGCTTGACCATAAATATAGTGTAATATTTGCTTAAATGCAACTTATGTAGATTTAGATAGGGGGATTCATAAGCTATGGAGTGATATTTGAATGTTCATTTATCTTGCCTTACGATATTTGTACATATGTGAGCATAGGTTATACCAGTGCTTCTCAATTATTTTCTGTCATGCCCCCCCTAGGAAGAAGAAAACATTTCGCGTCTCCCGCGCGACTGTAAAAAAATTTTTTCTGTACAGAGGACCGATTTCTGGGTCTAAAAGTCACACGGGCGGGTTTGGCCAATCAGGATAGAGCATCATGTCTATCCAATCGGGTCCTTTGCATGTGTCACGTGCGTTGGCGGTCATGTTGTCCTCCGCGTCGGGCTGCCGCTTGCGAGTGAGTTGGATGATCCGATCTAGAAATCCAATATGACAGTATTTGCCGAGGTCAAACGAGCCCCCCTTTACGGAGCCTCGTGCCCCCCCTGGGGGGCGCGCCCCACTATTTGAGAAGCACTGGGTTATACTGACTTCATTTCTGGCAAAAAAACAACAACCTTCTGACAAAATTTAGTTGAGCTAATTACTACATCTATACAAATCCTGGATTAAATCAGTGCCTGTTGTTAGAACAGATATTTTGTTATTATTTAATAGTTTTATATAATATTTAGAGATGGCCCATGTCACTCACAGAGCGATGTTATATGTTCCTGTCAAAGAAGAAATGCCATCCAGAATCATTGCAAGCCAGTTTTGTAGGCCTGTTTATGGGGACCACAATGAAATAGCTACTGTATGAAAGATGACACTCACACAGACTATGTGATGAGTACAGAGTAAGAAATTTTCTATTTCAAATACCTACTTAGCCCAGAAATGTGAGAGACAGTGTGTTAATTATCTGGGCAAGTTATCATTCTATTAAATAATGGAAGAGTGGTGTTTGTTTTTTGCTTCTTTTAGTGGATTGAGCAATTAAAGTTGAAAATGCACGACCTCAGCATAGAAGCTATTTTATTTTGACAATAAAAGGGTAGGTGATATAAATTAATAACCAAACATTAACCATTTCCCCATCCTGTTCTTTACTACAGTGGTGCTGTCATGCTATAAAGTAGACCAGACAAAAAAAATATAGACACCGCACAGACCTAAAGCTACTTTTATTAGTATGGCTGCAGCAAAAGAATTTTGCAAATCTGAAGGTGCTTCTGTTCCTCCCTCTTTTATCTTCGTAAGAATTAAGAGGGGAGCCAGTCTGAAGTATTTTTGTTAACCACTTTCTCAGCCTAGGCTTTTTAAATCTGACCATTGGATTTGTAGTAGATCTTCCTTTTATCCTTCAAGACCATCCTTTTTACTCATTGAAGATGCCAAGATCCAGACAGCAACATCTGGCTAACTACAAATCTGCTTCAATACTTAAACTGGAGATTACTAGGAAATTCCAGAGCTGTATTTTGCCAAGAAAATTGTATGACTTGCTGGAGCATGAGTCATGGAATATTTACTCTCTCTTTTTTTTACATGTTATAATTTGTATTTATTGTATCAATGCAGCAGAAATCAGACTGCAAGACGGTGACAAGTTTTGAGCACTGCAAAACAAAAGCCATCTTGCTCAAATGGCACTCAGTGAGTTTAAAAGGACACTAAGTTTCCATACTTGCTTCTGTAATCACATCTGGAAATTGCTTATTAGCTACCTTTCATCTATTAGAGACTCACAGACTATTACATTTGTGGAAAATGCTTGGAAGTTTCATAAATACAGTGGAAAATATGTTATCGAAATATATCTCATTAAAGAATTTAAGTTTACTTTGTAAACTGTGAACTTTCAAACAAACCTGAATTCTATTAATTGCTGCTATATGTCAACCCAGTGAACGCCTTTTGCTAATTATGTGCTAAGATCACGTATAGCATCTTTTCCTTGAATATCCTAGAGACTATGAATGATTTTATTAGACAGAAGTTAACATCTGATTGATAATGTATATTTATTCTCCATTTTCCATCACAAGTGAAATTTAAGAAAAGTCAAGGACACGAAAGAAAAAAATTGCCAAAGGAATTCAGGTTTAAAAGCACTCATATATCTTTTCTATTATTAAAAGTCTTTTTTCTTCTTCTGTTCAATCATGTCTGATTCTCAGAGACTGCTTGGACAAGTCCCTGCAGTTTTCTTGGCAAGGTTTTTTAGAAGTGGTTTGCCTTTGCCTTTCCTAATGCTGTGTGTGTGTGTGACTGGCTCAAGGTCACTTGGCTGGCTTTGTGCCTAAGGCAGGACTAGAATTCCCAGTCTCCCAGTTTCTAGCCTGATGCCTTAACTGGTGCACCAAACTGTCTCTATTATGTTTTTTAATGTTTTAATAGTAAAGTTGGAAGGGACCTTGGAGGTCATCTAGTCTAACCCCCTGCTCATCTAACCCGCGATACCATCTCGGACAAATGGCTGTCCAGTCTCTTCCTTAAAAACTTCCAGTGTTGGAGCATTCACTGCTTCTGGAGGCAGGTTGTTCCACTGATTAATTGTTCTAACTGTCAGGAAGTTTCTCCTTAGTTCTAGGTTGCTTCTCTCCTTGATCAGTTTCCATCCATTGCTTCTTGTTGTGCCCTCCAGTGCTTTGGAGAATAGCTTGACCCCCTCTTCTTTGTGGTAATCCCTGAGATATTGGAACACTGTTATCATGTCACTCTTAGTCCTTCTTTTCATTAAACTAGACATACCCAGTTCCAGCAACTGTTTTTTTATATATTTTAGCCTCCAGTCCCCTAATCATCTTTGTTGTTCTTCTCTGCATGCTTTCTAGAGTCTCAACATCTTTTTTAAATCGCGGTGACCAAAACTGGATACAGTATTCCAAGTGTGGCCTTACCAAGGCATTGTAAAGTGGTATTAACACTTTACATGATCTTGATTCTATCCCTCTGTTAATGCAGCCTAGCATTGTGTTGGCCTTTTTGGCAGCTGCAGCACACTGCTGGCTCACATTTAGGTGATTGTCCACTAGGACTCGAGGTCTCTCTCACTGTTACTACTACTGAGCAAGGTACCCCCTATACTATACCTGTGTATTTGGTTTTTCTTGCCTAAATGTAGAACCTTGCTTTTTTCACCATTGAATTTCATTTTGTTAGATAGCGCCCAGTGTTCAAGTCTGTCCAGATCCTTGGCTATTCCTGCCAGCTTGGTGTCGTCTGCAAATTTGATGAGTTCCCCATCTATCCCTTCATCCAAATTGTTGATGAAGATGTTGAAGAGCACTGGGCCCAGAACAGTGCCCTGGGGCACCGCACTACACACTTCCCTCCATGTAGATGCGGTTCCATTGAGGACTGCATGCTGAATATGGCCGGTCAGCCAGCTATGGATCCATCTAGTGGTGATGCTGTCTACCCCATATTTTTCTATCTTGTCAAGTAGTAGGTTGTGATCTACTTTATCAAATCCCTTACTGAAGTCCAATTAAATTATGTCCACAGCATTCCTCTGATCCACTAATTTTGTCACTTTGTCAACAAATGCAATAAAATTTGTCTGGCATGATCTATTTTTGACAAACTCATGTTGGCTTTTAGTAATGACTTTGTTTGCCTCTAGGTGTTCACTGATTCGTTGTTTGATTATCTTTTCCAGGATCTTCCCAGGAATTGAGGTCAGGCTGATAGGTCTGTAATTTCCTGGGTCCATTTTTTCCCCCTTTTTTGAAGATGGCAACTACATCAGTTCTTTTCCAGTCCTCTGGTAGTTCCCCTGTGCTCCAGAATCTTTGAAAAATGTAGTTCAGTGGTTCTGAGATCACATCTGCCAGTTCCTTGAGAACCTTGGGGTGTAATCCATCTGATCCTGGTGATTTGAACTCATCTAGGCTAGACAGGTGCTCACTTACTATTTTCTTGCCTATCTTAACTTGTGTTTCTATTCTGTTTTTTATGGCACTATTTCTGATAGGTTGGTTTGTTTTTTTCCCTTTGTGCAAAGACAGATGCAAAAAACGAGTTAAATAGTTCTGCTTTCTCCCTGTTGCTTGTCACCTTCTTGCCACTTTCACCCACTAATGGACCAATCATTTCCTTCACTGTTTTCTTGTTTTTTTACATGTTGAAAGAAGCTTTTTTTGTTATTTTTGACTTTGGTCGCAAGCCTTAGTTCAGTGGTTCTCAACCTGTGGGTCGGGACCCCATTTGGGGTCGAACGACCATTTCACGGGGGTCACCAAACAAGGCTGTCCGCCATTTTTTCCCCTTTTCCTTAGCTGTGCTACTCCCTTTTATTCTATTGGCTTTTGAAAGCCAATAGAATAGACTCTCTTGAATAGAGTCTAATTCTATTGGTTTTCAAAAGCCAATAGGAATTGTCCAGGCTGTCTCTGCCCTGCTGAGCCCGCCAAAAGTCCCATTCTGCAAACGGTACTGCACCAGTTGACTAGTCCTCGACTTATGACCGGTTGAGTAGTCCTCGACTTACAACCGGTTGGGGGTTGCGACATTAAACAGGTTGAGAACCACTGCCTTAGTTCATTTTGAGCCTTGGCTTTCCTCACTTCATCTTTGCAGGCTTGGGCTATTTGCTGATATTCTGACTTAGTTATGTGCCCCTCTTTCCACTTTCTATACTTGTTCTTTTTATCTTTCAATTTGTCAAAGAGTTCTTTATGCAGCCATGCTGGTTTCTTTTGAGAGCTGTTCTTTTTCTTCTTTGTTGGTATTGTGCTAGACTGGGATTTTATTATCTCATTTTTCAAAATTTCCCAAGCTTCTTGTGTTGTTTTCGCCTTGAGGATTCTCATCCATGGAATTCTTCCCAAGCCCTCTCTAAGTTTCTTGAAATTAGCTCTCTTGAAGTCCAAGACTCTAGTTTGACTGTGTTCTATTACTTGTGCTTCCATAATGTTGAATTCCAATATTGCATGATCACTTCCTCCCAGGGTTCCTATGGCTTCAACACCTTCTATCATTTCATCTCTGTTAGTGAGAATTAGATCCAAAATGGCTAATCCCCTAGTTCTCTTCTCTACTTTTTGAGAGATAAAGTTGTCTGCTAGGTTTGCCAGGAACCTGTTTGATCTTCCACTTGGTGCAGAGTTTGTCTCCAAGTTGATGTCAGGGTAGTTAAAGTCCCCCATTACTATTGTGATGTGCTTCCTACATACCTTAGTTAGCTGACTAGCAAAAAGTTCATCTATTTCTCTATTTGGTTGGATGGCCTATAGTATACACCTATGGCAATGTCATTCCCCCCCTTTTATATTGACCCAAATGCATTCAAGACAGAAAGTACTCCTAGTTTTTAAGAAGGTATTATAATAATAACCCTGCACTAAACATTAGAGCCATTCAACTGAATGTTAGAATTATATTATTTGAAACTGTTTAAGTGCAGTTGAAAACTTCTGATAATTTAGTGGCCAATGTTTAGTTGCATTTTTGTTGCATCTACAAAACTGTATGGAGTTACTTTCATAGCTTGCAGCTCATCTACCAAATTTTATTTCCTAGAAGTTCTTCTGAAAACCAGGGACCCACACACAGGGAATGGATACATAGGTGCAATCCATTGTAAGGCAGTTCTTGCTCTCACATTCCAAGGTTGAGGAAGGCTTCCTCAGTCAAACTATGCATCACAGCCTCAGAAGTAACTCAAAGTTGCTTCTGAAATGACACAAGTCCATTAGGCACTGGAGGCATATCAGTCAACTAGGTCTATAGAGCAGCTATGGAGATCTATCCTCTCTTCAGACTGGGGCAACCTAAAAAGAAGCTGCTTCCTCCTCCTCTCATTCATACTGAGAGTAAGCATTTCCTCTTCTGATGCCCCACTCCATCAAAAGCATTCCACATAATCCATACAACTAAGTTCTTTCCAACCAAAAAAACAGATAGGAACAGATAACTCAAACAGTAAGCATTGCTCTCCAAGTCCCACGGACACATGTGGGAAGCAAGATGGCTACTGCCCAGAGTGATGGGCTCCATGATAGGTGCAAAATTCAGGTCAAGCCTCAGAGCAATATCTGCCTGATCTCACTCCTGCTAATCACTGGCACTCAGCTGCCCAGGCATTCTGAAAGGCCAAAGCTCAGGATTGCAAGATTACTGTCATTGCCACCATCAAGTGAAACTCTCACTCCTGAACTTGGGCCTGCTGCCACAGCCTGCAGGATCAGGGACATTGTCAGTTTCTCCACAGCTATTGTTGTGCTGCCAACTCTTCCATGGACGATTAATGGCATCTCTCACACAACGCTGAGTGCCTCCACTGCTACCAAATAACTGTGATTACCACAAATCTGTTGTTAGTTCTTCAGTGCCCTGGTCAGCTGCTTCAACTCTCCCACTTTTTTGGCTAGGTTTCCATCATTTTCTTCCCAGGCAATCCTGTAAGCCACTCTGGAGGGTCAAAATAGTGTTATCTCCAGCAGTCACTATTACATCAACCTGCACTTTGAACAGCAGTCTTCCACAGTTTCAAGAAGCCCACCGCTATATCACCCACCATCTTCAATAGAATGAACAACCTATCTCCTATGGCAAGGAGGCAGGCAGGCTTACTAAGAGCTCAACATATAGTTAAGGAATTAATATACCAGACGAGCTTTCCCCCTTCAGTGTTTTAGGACAGGAGTATATGTAGGGAGGTAGGAAATTGATAAGCCTGTTGCAACCCACCTTAGATCGCAAGCCAATTTTGATGATAAATGTGAGGTTAGTTTAGTGTTACATTATCATCTCATCTTTATGTTCTCTGTCTGTAACAGTATGTGGGAAAGTATGTGGGAGATAGGGGCAAAAGACACTGCCTAGGGAACAGTCAGATAAGAGACTGCATAGCCTGCAACTGGATAGTAGGTGTGGAAAGAGGCTCAGAAGAGACTTTCGCTAGTTTGTCAGGCTGCAAAGGAGACAGCAGGAAAAATGTACATCCAGACTTTCAAGATTCTGTCGCTGTAGCTA
The DNA here is from genome assembly GCF_016545835.1 of Crotalus tigris. Taxonomy (NCBI): domain Eukaryota; kingdom Metazoa; phylum Chordata; class Lepidosauria; order Squamata; family Viperidae; genus Crotalus; species Crotalus tigris. The sequence continues at coordinate 161,879 of NW_024100625.1, read as the reverse complement.
TGCAAAAAAAAAAAAAAGTAAAATTAGTTCATTTGGTGCTGTTTCCTGTCTGGTCTACGTAGTAAGGATGACATTATTCTTAGAGTCTTTCACCATCTCCTTTACTGGCCAAGTAACTAGGGAGGGTCTCTTTTGAGCTCTTGCTCTGCCCGCTATCCAATCATGGGCTATGCAGTTTCTTATCTGACTGTTCCCCAGGCTGTATCTCTTGGTTCTGTCTTCCAAGGCCTTTCCCACATACCATTACACTGTCCTCATTGGGTAAGGGAAGTAGGATTTTTTTTAAAAAAATATTATGGAATAAGTAACTATTGAGCAAAATAAAAACAAAGTTAAAATGCAAAATATCCAGTATATTCACAGCTGAAACCTAGCATACCCAGATTATATTCAGCTTCAATGACTTCTTTTCACCATAGCTGCAGCACAGAATCGGAAGTATGGAAATTAATAACAGCTGTTCACACAGTGTTCCAGATTGTAAGGTAATTGTAACATTTAGCCAAATGTTCCTTCCATCTCTCTTTAAATCTTCTGTGCAACAAAGAAAGATTGCATCATGAGGCAGTATGTACATTCCCTTCTGAAAGCCCGACTATCTCTTTCACATCCGAGCAAATGAATGTCTGAAGCTGACTAAATGTGACTGAGGATTATATCTCCATAATCTACATTAATGACTTATATCAGCTGATTGAAATTTGAAAGGCTCAGAATTCTCACGGGGGTTGTGGCAGAGACAAAACTTAAAGGTCTTCTCCCCACATATCATATTATAAACCCCACATTTTTGTGTGTTAAACAAAAATTAGTCTTCCCTAATTTTCCATGCATTCTAGTCAGCATGTAACGAGGGAAAGATGACAAGAGGGACAGTACATCAGATTTGGAAAGACACAGATTGGAAAAGTTACAGTAAAGGAGCTAAAATAATCCTGTTTAATCCTCAAGGATTTTAACTTTAAAATCTTTTTAACTTTAACTTTTTTTTTACTTTTTAACTTTAAGGCAGAATACAGAAAAGTTCTGTTTTCTGCTTATTTTCACTAGATGATTTCTTTAAAAATAGTTATTTCAGCTCATCTCTTATCTCTGCATGCATTTTTAATACTGGCAGAGAGTTACAGTGCAATGATATAAGAAAGTGAATTTTCCTTATTGTAGTGTGGTGATACACAATACTTCTAGTGCAGATCACACAACTTGGTTGCTACTTTAGGCAGGCAGTTAAAATAACTGCTTGTTTTAGCAATTCTTATGCTGATTGCACACTAAGTAGATGGGAGCATTTTTTGTCTCATCTGCTGACATAGGGGCTTTATGCAAGTAGAAACTAGATTTTTACACACACACACACACACACACACACACAAATACAATAGACTAGGCTTTATTACTTTGTTTATATGTCACTACAAAGCATAATTACCCTATTCAAAAACTAGGAACATTTCTTTTCAGCCGGTCAACTGCTGGTCATTAAGTTCTTAGGAGAGTGAACGAAGCAAAAAAACATGTAGACAGAAATCAGAATTCTGGTTTCCATGCAATCATTAAGCATCTGAAATACCTTTTCACATTAAGAATTATCTGTTTAAAGGGGTGGGGTCAAAATCGTGCTGCCCATTAATCCTATGTGCTAGAGTGAAGTCTAATGTTTTATTGTACAAGCTTTTCATTTAAAACCTTTGTCCCCTACATCTATCTAATGTTCCTACCCCTCATTTTAGATTTTTAAAAAACTTTTCTGTATGTATACACACAAATATACAAAAGTCTAAAAATATTATATATATGTGTGCATTTTTTTTATATCTTGTAGCTTTTTAAAAATTACATGTAGTCCTTAGACTTACAACAGTTCATTTAACAACTGTTCAAAGTTACAATGGCATTGAAAAAAGTGACTTATGACCATTTTTTATACTTACGACCATTACAGCATTCCCGTGGTCACATAATCATAATTCAGATACTTGGCAATTTACTGATATTTGTGACAGTTGCAGTGTCCCACAGTCATGTAAACATCTTTTGTGAACTTCTGACAAGAAAAGTCAACGAAGAAGCCAGATTCACTTAATAACTGTGGCAACAAAAGTCATAAAATGGGGAAAAATTCACTTAACAAATGTCTTACTTAACAACAGAAATGTTTGGCTTAATTATGGTCATAAGAATTATAGGGGAACTACCTGCATTATTTTAGATTCTAATACACCTTTTTAATTGACTGTACCCCACTCTCCTTATGCTGGTCTAAGACTGGAATTAAGGTTTGATTGGCCATCTGTGATAATATGCCCTGCTTGAATTGCTTCCCAAGCTATCCAACACAGTATGCTTTTATTCATGCATTGATCGTTATTCATTTTGTTTTTTAAAAAAAGATGCTTTTGCTGTAGGTATGAAAGAAATACACATAAATCACAAACCATAGATTATAATCCAAATTAACTATCATAATATACTTACTCTTCTGCTGTGCAATTACTGATAAAGTAGAAAGTAACAATGCCTTTCAGAGACTGATATGAACCATTTAATGGCAGACATCTTATACTGAGGACTTATTGATTAAAATGAGCAGGACTCATTCTAATCAATGATTGGGTGGAACCTGTTTGGAAAGGCCATTATGTAGCATACCTTGAGTAAAACCATAAAAATTAGGCAGAATTAAGTTTAGGACAAGGCCCAAAATGCCAGGCAATTCACATGTTGTGGATCAAATGCTCATGACAGAGCAGATGCTTTTAAAATCCAAAGCTAAGTCTCTCGCAGTGTTAAAAAATGCTTTAGATTTTGGAACTGATGGAGGTCAGAGTAGACCTCATATCTCTCACTTAGTTTATCATTCATTTTTTGCTCATTTCACACAATTCAAGATTTGCATCTGGAGCTAAATGTCTATTTCTCTCATTAGATTTGTTGCTAGGGTTTCTAGTTAAACCTTGCAGGAACAGTTTCTTCAATAACCACAATCATAAGATTTGGTACTATAATATCTGCAATATCAATGTTCATACATTATAGCCACATGACGGAATATCTTAGGGACTCTCAAGCATAGATAAAGACAGAGACAGAAACATGCGCGTACACACAGACACACAGACACAGAGAGAGAGAGAGAGAGAGAGAGAGAGACAGAGACAGAGACAGAGACAGACAGACAGAGAGTATTATATGAACAACCTATAGGTTTATTAAAATAATTTTCATGTAATTCTATATCACCTGTATATTTTGTTTTGCATGTATGAATATCTTTAGTCTATTTTTAAATCTCAGCCATTTCAAGGTTTTGAATTAATTCACAAACCACTGTACCAAATATAATGTTATAATAGCTGATCTGGTACATTACAAAGAGCTATTATGCCAGAAATGTGGAAGTGAGCAACTCACCTATGAGGTGCCAACTGTTTCCTTGGAGATAAGTAGTTTGATCCACTTCCTGACAATTGCGCCAATATGTGTAAGTAAGGAAAAGGAAGCAGTAAACTGACAGCAACTGCTTATCAACAAAAAAATTGCTTCACCTCTGCATGAAACAACCCATCCAATGTCTTGATTTGCAAAGGCCAAAATGTTGGCAACATGAGGGACCAAAAATACACTTCATGTAATGGATTATTGATGTTCAGTTTTCAGAATGTGTGTGTGTGTGTGTGTGTGTGTGTGTGTGTGTGTGTGTGTGTGTGTACCAAAGCATTTATTTCCTGAATATATATAAAAACCTGAAAGATGTGAAACAATTTGTTTCAAAATACACCAAATGAATACATAATGGGTGAAGGACAGAGGTTTTCTCAAAATTAGAAACACTTAAGATCTCATAGCTCTATGTAAATGACCAAATGATAATAAAAGACTGAATGGAGTAAGGTAATACAGGTAGTCCTCAACTTACAACAGTCCATTTAATGATCATTCAAAGTTACAATGGCACTGAAAAGAGTGACATGATCATTTTTCCACTTATGACCATTGACGCATCCCCATAGTCACATGATCAAAATTCAGGTGCCTGGCACCTATTTATGACAGTCGCAGTGCCCCAGAATCATGTGATCATCTTTTGCGAGCTTCTGACAACCAAAGTCAATGGGAAAGCCAGATTCACTTTACAACTGTATTACTAATCTAACAACTGCAGTGATTCACTTGACAACTGTGGCAAGAATGGTTGTAAAATGGGGCAAAAACTCACTTAACAAATGTCTCACTTAGCAACAGAAATTTTGGGCTCAGTTGTGGTCATTAAGTCGAGGACTGTCTGTTACAGCACTCCCAAGAACTGAGACTAACAAAACATTTCATGAACCTCATTTTCTCCTTTTTTCTCATTTTCTGACCCTCCCCTAAAAAGACATGTGCTTCATAATTCTTTGACAGGCTAGACAGAATAATATGTCCTCCACCCCCCCTTCATGTCACTGTTGATGATTATATGGATAAATCTATGTGATCTAAGCAATGTGCCAAGATGTGGTTGACCATTGCCTTTGTCCTAGGGCTATGAAAAAGTGACTGGCTGTAGGAGAAGGAGTGCCAGAACTTGAGTGTTGGAGTCAAAAGAGGAAACCAAAATTTTTTTCAACTGAAATGCTAAAACAGATACTGTGTCAAGGTTCGGCATTGAATTTCATGCTTAACAAAGGAGATGGTTGCTTTTTTAAACAATTCATAATCTTTCATCCCCAGCTCTTTATATAGTACTGTAAGTCACCAAATGGATGGAAAACCTCAAGGTGTTACAAAACAGACAATGAACAAATTTGTTAGCCTCAGACCTCAGGGAAAGTTTTTATTGTTTTATATATAATTATTAATTGGAAGGAAGAACGGCAGCAATAAAGTTCATAACACTTCACTGTGTTAGTTCGTAGTATAACAAAATCTTCTTGCTTGTAGCATTCAAATAATCTTATTTTTTCTTCAAAAATCTCCAGGGAAGGAGATTTCAGTTTTCTAGGTAATTACTTCCCACAGGTCTTAAAGGCAGAATCATCATTTTTAGATTTAGAATAGTTTATTTCACTTTTCCTTAGTCTCTATGGAGATTATGGGAAATATAATAATTATGAGATAAAATATGTTTCAAATCTTGTATAATATTTAAAATAATTGTTCTGAAAAATAGCAGTGATAATTATGATATAGTTTACCTGAAAGAGTTGAAAAGTTTAACTATTTAGGGCTAAGGCTTGCTGTTGGCTCGTAATTTTATAGTTTCCATTAAAGCTTAGTGAAGTTGATAACCCAATAAAATAATGGAAAAGAAGAACTATGAGGACCCAGATTGTTGGGGGCAATATGGTGACTCTATAAACTGCTTAGAGAGTGATGTAAAGCATTATGAAGCAGTATATAAGTCTAAGTGCTATTGCTATTTTAGCACAGCCTTATGTGAGAAAGAAGGATTATTAGGTATGTTCACCACTTTGAGTTATTTATTTAAAAAGGCACGATGAAAAATATAAAATAAAAATGAGAGAGAGAGATTAAACCAGAAACATTTATTATTGACAAATCCACATATACTTCTACTAATAATAGCATTGTTTCAAAGGGCTTATCTTGTTTTGAATGATTTATTACTGTTCCAGAATCTTTCTTACTGAGGTCAACATGCTTGTTCCCTAATTCTCTGGGCTGCTTTCTTTAAGATAGAGATCTAACATACCCTCCTCCAATTACTGAGAGCTTAGTCATTTTCTAAGGTAATATATAGGAGTTTGGACAAATGATCAACAAGTTCTTTCAGTCCCTTAGGATGCAGTCCATTTGCCACTGGATATCTGAACTTATTCAAGAGGAGTAAATGCTTCCTGACTATCAAATACAATCACTTTATTTTTGTTAATGATAAATCCCTGTTTCTACCAAGTATGGTGAATTCATGGTCATTCAATCAACTTTTCACATTGCTTCTTGGAATATACTGCAATTCTCCTCTTTTCCCCACAACAACAGGAGATACACACATACATAAACATACAGACCTTTATCAGCCAAATTTAAAAGACCACACAACACTAACATGGAAAAGTATCAGAAGTTTCAGCTGATACAAAGTGTGGCCACAAAAGCAATCTTGGACACCCACAGTGCTCTGCAGGTAACATCTTTGTTGTGCAAGCTGCACTGAGTGCCACTCTGCTTCCTGTCCAATTCAAGATGTTGGTTATGACTTTTAAAGCCCTTTTTGGCATGGGGCCAGGCTACCTACAAAACATTTTTCATTCCATTATATCAGCCCATTCCATCCAGTCAGGCAGGGAAGGTATGTTGCAGACCCCATGGGCAAAAAAAATCCAGGAAGAGGGTCCAGGAAGAGAGCCTTCTGTCCGTTGCCCCCTCCCTGTGGAACATTCTCCCCCCAGAAATGAGATGGGCCATCACTCACCTGGCCTTCAAGACTATCTAAAGACCAGGTTCTACCATCTTACTTAGGGCTCATAGATAATCATATAGTTGTGGGACTGGCTAGCATCTTAAAAGCTCTTTCTCTGCCTTTTAATTAACTTTTATTGTCAAGTTTAACTATCCTTTCCTCTACTTTAAATGTTATATTTAGTTTTTATGTTTTTTAACAATTTACTTGTGTACCGCCCGAAGTCCCTATATGAGGAAAATTGGTGGTCCCTAAATGTGATAAGAAAGAAAGAAAGAAAGAAAGAAAGAAAGAAAGAAAGAAAGAAAGACTCCAAGTTGTTGCTAATTTAAAAACAGCAACAAAATAAAACAAAGAAAAGAATTATACTGTATGTATCCAGAAAAGAAAACATTCACACTTGTGCATAAAATCCTATGAAATACTCTCCACTCATCCTAAGCCAACTCTAAAGAAAAAGTCAGGTTTTTCATAGGTTTTTTAAATGCATCAGAGTGGGGGCCATTCAAGTCTTTGGTGGGTGCTGTTCAACAGGGCTGATAAAAGAGAAAAAGCCTACTTCTTGGGTCTCCTCAGATGACATTCGATTGGTGGGATCCAGAGCATATTCACTCTATATCAGGGGTGTCAAACTGGCGGCCTGTGGGGCGGATGCGTCACGCACAGACCACCCCAGCTCCGAAAAAAACATTGTGATATGTCACAATATGTCACATGATGCAATCAAGTTTGACAGCCATGATCTATATGATCATAGAGAATGGGTAGAAACAATCAGGAAATATCCCAGATAACCGGATCCAGTGCTATGGAGAGGTTTATAGGTGGCAACCAGCATTTTGAATTGCATCTGGAAGCCAACTTGCAATTATAGTAGCTTTCTGTATTTCATTTCCACCCATTAAGAATGTACTCTGAAGTTAGTAACATTCCATACCCTTGACAAAATTACTTGTAACCTATCAAAGCCTGTGTTATGATAAATATGTATTTATATGCCTCAAAACTCTGTTGCTTTTGCCGCTTCAAAATAATAAAGCTACCCTGATAGCCTTTAGAGGTCAGTAAAAGATGTTGTGGTCATTAATCAATTTACCATGTTAAACCCTTTATAATTATAGAAGTTGAGACATTGCCATTGGGAATGAAAAAGCAATAGTGCATCTCTCACATTGCATGATTTTTAATAGATGAAAACATGTATAGTATAAATTAAGATTTTCTCCTACATGAAGTTGATGTGACAGTGGAGGAAAGAACACACTTGGATTGAGTAAAAAGCATTTAGCTGAATCACATGATCTGAAATATTTGTTACTCAATGCATAATATAAAGTTGAACTACTGGTGATTTAAAATACCAAATGGTGCCTCTGTATAAATAGGGACAAAATTTAAGGTGAGGCAAAACTTATTTAATCAAAAAACCTTAAGCTATTACAGATGTATTTAGGGAGTAAATAAATTATAAAAATCTTGTTCCACCATCCCATAATGATTCATTTAAATGTTCTTAAATTAATATTATCTTCTCTCTTACTTAGAATTGTTAATTTTAAATTTGCCTTCATTATAAGAAACTTTTTATTTAACACTACTGTTTTATTATAGGGGAAATAAGATGCCTGCTTTTCTGGGGGCAAAAAAGTTTTACCTTTACAAAGCTACCATCAGATATAACTAATTGAGCAAGTTTTTATGGCAAACTATGGTCAGTCAGAAATCAGGTTAGGATTATTATGGGAAAGTGATTATACACTGCATAGGATTATTACAAACTTATTCCTCAAATAACTCTGCCAGTGCAGACAAATTTGTTCTACTAACCTATATGCTAATAAAATAGTGCTATTGTGATATAATTCTAAAACTGTCTTTGAATTTGCTGAGGGTTAATAAATGGCTGAACTAATACACTATTATTCAAACAGCTCACCATGCAATAGATATTTCATAAATCCGTGTTTTTTAATCTTGGCAACTTTAAGATGTGTAGATGCTGGCTGGGGTATTTTGGGAATTGAAGTCCACACATCTTAAAGTTACCAAATTTGAAAAACATTGCCCTAAACAGTCTTTCCCAGCTATGCAAGTTCTTGGCATTATTGAGATGAGAGATTTCTTTGTGGCCTCTTCTGCTCCAGAGATAAGAGGATTTTATTTTTTAAAAAAAGTTAAGCTTCTTGTGTTTGAAAATTAAAAGAACAGTTTATGAAAGGGAATTTTGAGAATTTCAAGATTATTCTGCAGTCCTTCCTCCCATCTTTGTTTTCTACTTGTAGGTACAAATCTTTAGAGTTATAAATAAAAAAAACCAGTTTGTGCAGTAGTTAAGGCACCAGCCTAGAAAGTAGGAAACTTTTAGCTCTTAGACCAGGCTAAGGCTTAGAGCAACAACTCTCTCAGTTTAAGAAGTGGGCAATGGCAAGCCACTTCTGCAAATCTTGTTTAAGAAATGTGTAAAGGGTTGTGCAGGCACTCGCCAAGAATGATTTATACGACTGCACAAATATGCGAAAGATATAATAATAAACTCTACAGTATTTTCTCAAAAAACATAGCAATTGCCACTACTGGGTCTCTTCAAAATAATCTATAGTTTAATAACTTTTAAAATAAAATAAGAAATCAAAAGCCAGCTTGATGCTTGTCAGATGATAAAAGATGGGAGAGAAAAAAGTGTTAGGAACATGTGATGATTGTTGTATCTTGTAGGGTGGGGAGGAGTATTAATTTTCTGTAAGAGTTTATTATTTTCTTTGTAATTTATAGCAAAAATAGATTAAGGTGGAGGAAATTGGTAAGACACTAAAATTGAAAAGTGAGATCTTAAAATAGGTAGCCATTAATTTCCCCAAGCTTATTTCCCTGGAAGCTATAAGTTTTATTCTGAGTGAGAAAGTAATATGGATTCTTCTACTCTGATACAGGTAATTAGGCTAGGTTTTAAGTACTAAACAAGATAGAGAATACCAGACCCGAGAGCTCTGCATTGAAAACAGGAATCTAATGGTCTTCCATCTGTGACAGATCTCAAATGATCAGAGATCTTGAACAATCTTCAGATCATCCCTGAAAATTGCAATCTGGAATGTTCCAATCTTATATGAGATATAAGATTATAATTTGATGCAATCTAAGAATAAATAAAACTTTTACGTAGGGCAACTTGATATATTAAATGAAGAATCTTGATGCAGTTATTGGACTTTTGTGCTTTGAGGAAGATGAGAGCGATGCCAGAGTTTCAACCATACTGGACAGGTCTCATCAGAGGAGCCAGACAAAATGTATCTCCCATAAGCAAAATGGTGAGACATAATTTATAGAAGCTCATACCAGCTCCATCATTGCCCAGGTCAACAAGGGCCATGCTAGATGTTGGAGTTCCTGGACATCTAATCAAAAATAGTTTCTGGATATCTAGTCACAAATGAGCTACAGGTAAAAGAGAATATTTGTAGCTCAGAGTTGAACTATGAGGTCCTTGGTGCTCTCTGAGCTTGGTTGTTTTCCTGCAGATGTTTCATTACCAAACTAAGTAACATCAATAATGCAATGAGCTTCAGGACTCAGGACTGTTGGCTGAGCAATCATGGCCAGCAGCCGCCAAATTACTGGAAGAAAAGTTGTTTACTGATCATAAATATATCAAGACTGAAAGCAAAGAAATAATTATCTGTTTTCACAAATCAAGTCCAGGGAGAAGAGATATCTCAAAAGAATGCACCAGTTCAAGGAAAGAAAAATTTCCAGGATCAGAAATAATAGTACAGAGGCTAGGAGACCAAGGTTGATTTATATGGTAATATGAAATAAAGTATGCACAGAAGCAATATTGGAAGAACTGCAAAGTTCTACTCAAGCAAAAAAATTGAAGCCTTGCCAGAAGTGACTCAGCTTGTAGAGGCAAACCAAGCCAGAATCACTATTGAATCATTTTCACTTCTGATTCAAGCAGTGTCTCCTCAGCCTTCTCCTCCAAAAGAACAAAGCTCTCTAACTAAAAAAACATGAGGAATTTAAACAAATAATAACTGAACATCTCTAGAACAACACAAAAACAACAGAATAAGGTTGTCTGCATTGAAGCTTGTTCCAAAGAAACAGCTAGTACAATGTTAAAAGATTCTAATACTGCGATATCAAATATAAGCACCAGCTCACTGCAACAAACAAACCAACTCATGTACAGTATGACTGCAGTAGTAATTGAATGTCTTGGATACAAAATCAACAAATAAGAAAAACAGCACATCACCAAAATCAGGCTGGATAATAAAATCAGCATGCTAAGATCAGATGCAATAAAGCTAGAATAGATGAAAGAAAAGAAGTTGAAGAACAAGATGACTAAGGAATATCTGATCAAGGTATATCACCTAGAAATGAGGAAGATTAAGAAAGGACTGGAAATAATATAGCAGCAAATAACAGCTGTAGCCAAGTTAAACAGATTCCATCTAAAATTGCTAAAGAGAACATATGAATATTTTATAGGTAAACATGGCTTAGGTCCTAGAAATAAACTTTATGACTATCTCATGTTACAATTTATGTCTTTATGTTCATACTAACTTGATTCTTCCATTAGAGACGGGCAGTCAACCATACAGTATATAGGGATTCATCCGTTTGCTACAGTAAGCATCTTATAATCATATCAACTAAAGTTTGGAATTGCTTCTGATATGAATTTAGCTGTGAGGGAAATTATTTTGGTATGGTTCTGATTTAAGCAACAAATATGAAATAACTTCAGAGCAGCCCCAAAGTTAATTTAGATCTGCATCACAGGATTAAACAAATTAATATTTAGTTTGTTATAGTAACTGTACAATTTCTGTTACATAAGCGGATTGCTTGAGGGCTTCTGGTTTTGTGTAGTAATGCAAGTAGGTGAGGGATCACGGGACTCCACACCCTACAGCCAATTCTTTTCTGTTTGGTGACCCGAAATGGGCCTAAAGTTGGCCCAGAGAGGCAACAAAGAAGGAGGGAAGCCCCGCCAACTGTGGAGAGATGGCAGTCGATCTAGTCGTTCAGGAAAAGCCCTCCAGAAACTAGCAGAAGAAAGGCTAGCTTCACTCCAGAGTCTAGCCCAAGCTACAAGCAGCCGAAGCCAAAAAACACTAATTTAAGCTTGACAGCAAACAATGTGTTTGGAATTGGGTAAGAATATTGATTTTCTCTCTTCTACTTGATATTTGATTTCCTGGAAAAAAGAAAAAAAAGTCCAAAATTGAGAAGGAGGGGGATTCTTGCCCCACCCTCCCACAGAAGAAAGGGGCAAATTAAAATTTTATGGGGGACAGAAATATATTGAAATGAAATTAATATAAGACTTAAATCTGGATAAGTTTGAAATTAGTGGAATTTGTTAAGATTTTCTTTCCAAAAGATTATTGATGAAAACAGAAGAAAGTAATTGTTTGTTTTGAAAACTGAAAAACAAACTGGTGCTGACATCTAGTGGTGGATGAAAATATGCAACACTAGTTGCTCTAATACAGGAACTGACAGAAAGCCCAGTAAAAGATAACTTGTTTTTGTGATCTTCAATATCTTAATTAAATAGAGAACAGCTGCAACAAAAAGAAAACATTTTGGGCTATTTTCAAGGTAAGAACTATAAATTTTAGGAAAAAAAATGACCTTCCTGGATTATAAATACTTACAGAGTTGTGACTTTAAAGCTGTTTGCAGAGAAAGGAAAACTTTGGTTTTTGGCTATCATGGAATATCAGAGACCTGCAGAAAGAACATATCAAAAAAAAATGCTTTCCAGGAGGAAATCTGCTATGTTGCAACTAATTCAAACAACAATGATTTCAAACCATGAGGAAATTAAAAACAACTTTGAAAATTTAAATGAACACATCCTCAATTTAACTTTACAACAATAAAACTCTCAGAAAATAAAAACAGAGAGCAATCAGATAAAGCAGACAATTGAACATAAATCAGGGGAAAGAGATTTAAAAATGGAATCCAACAATGGAAGGAATTATGATTTAACCCAGGCAGAGAAAAAATTGCAGGAAATATTGGACATGGAAAAGATAACCTACACTTCAAGGTTGCAAAATAAGTCTGAGGACAAGAAAAAGATTTGACAAAATGGATTATAGAGCTGTCAGGAGAACTATGACAACTTGAGAGACAAAAAATGATAAGAGAAATTAAGAAAGAAAGAGAAATATTTTTGATGAATACAAAGAGGCAAAACTCTCCCACAAAAACATTTTACTGGATTTGTCTCCTGTACCTACGACAACATCTACAAGACTATGGGAAGACTTTTTGGTCCAGCAGAGCATATTGATTAGGAAAGATGTTTGGAAAAAAAGAGGCTAAAGTTAGAATTAAGAAAGTGGATGATGGGACCTATCAGATGGAATATTTAAAGACTAAATATTTGTTTGAATATGGTTAAAAAAATAGAAAAAATCTGGATATGTGTATTTTAGTTTAAGAGGGATAGGCCCCTCAAGTAACATAGTATTCTTTTTTATTTTGTTTTATTTATTTATTTATTTATTTATTTTTGCGGTATGAGATATATAAAAATGTTGGGGTGGTTTATATGAGGGAAAGGTTTTAGATATTTAAGTATAATTGATCTTGAAAAAATCTCAATCGACAAGAATGTTCTGAACAGATGATTGGATTAGATGATTGGATTTATTAGATGGAATATTTAAAGATTAAACATTTGTTTGAATATGGTTAAAAACAATAGAAAAATTATGGATATAAATATATTTTAGCTTAAGAGGGACATGTTTTTTAAGTAGTATATTATTTCCTTCTTTTTTTCTTCTCTTTTTTAAAGATATGAGAAACGTAAAACTTTTGGGATGGCTTGTATGAGGAAAAAGATGTAATACTTAAGTGTAATTAATTCTGAGAAAATCTTAACCGGTAAGAATGTTTTGAACATTGCAGGGAAAACAAAGGTACAGAACTTTGAAAATAGATCTTATGACGAGATAATTAAGATGATCACTTAGAAAAGAAGGTTTACATTGATGTGGTTGTTAAATACTAGAAAAATGTTTATATTCAATTGTTATCTATCAAAATATTAAGAAATGTACTAATTTAAGATTGGTTAAAGAGAATATTACTGGAAGAAGAAAAAAATCAAAGAAAGCTACTATTATGGAATTATAGAAATTAATTGTTATTATTTTTAAATGTAAACCCAGACAACATGCTGTTTACCAAATATTAAGGTGACTATTTAAAAAAAATCAATAAAGTATATTAAAACAAAAGCTGACTGCTTGATTTGAACAATACAACAATTAATAGTATAACATGCTATACTTTATATTTACAGATCAACTTGGATTGCATTTATAATCACTGCAACAGAAAGCTTAATGTCCTACCTGCTGCTTCCTCAAGGGATAGAACAGAACATAAAATAAGCTTTTACTATCAAATATCATAATCCCCGGTCATATTTAAATATTATAAGAATTTGAGTTGAACACAACTAGATAATATCAGAATAATTCAGGAGTCTTTGATGAATCCAAATAAGGTAAAATACTCCAAAGTGTTTTGTGATTATATTAAATAGAATTCTTTAGAATACTTCATTGGTCAAGCGTGATTGGACATACAAGGAATTTATCTCTGGTGCATAAGCTCTCAGTGTACATACAAACAACAAAGTGGTAAGTCATAGATAATAAATCATAAGATACAATCATAAATCATAAGATACAAACAATTGATAAATCATAATATACCAATAGGAAAAGATACGAGGAAAGATGAGAAATGAGAAAGAAGAGAAAGATAAAAAGATGGCAAGGATAAGACAATACAGTTTATTACATAGATAAATACCTTTAGGCATAAGACAATACTGTAGGAGTTAGGTGTTTAGTAGAGAGATGGCATGAGGGAAGAAACTGTGTCTAGTTGTTTTGGCATGCAATGTCATATAGCAGCATCTTGAGGGGAGAAGCTGAAACAGTTTATGTCCAGGATGTGAGGGATCTGTAGATATTTTCTCAGTCTCTTTCTAGTTTATGCAGTATACAGGTCCGCAGTGGAAGGTAGGCTGGTTGCAACTGTTTTTTGTGCAATTGTTTTTTCTGCAATCCTAACTATTCATTGGAGTCTGTACCTGTCCTGTTTGATTGCAGTTCTAAACCAGACAGTTATAGAAGTGCAAATGACAGACTCAATAATTCCTCTATAGAATTATATCAGCAGATCCTTGGGCATTCTGAGTTTCCTGAGTTTGACAGAGGAAGAACATTCTTTGTTGTGCCTTTTTAATGATGGTTCTAATGTTAGGTGTCCATTTCAAGTCCTAGGATATTACAGCACCCAGAAACCTGAAGGTGTCTACTGTCGATACTGTGTTGTTTAAGAGGTGGCAGAATAGGAAGGTGTCTACTAAAATCTACTATCATCTCTACAGTTTTAAGAGTGTTCAACTCCAGATTGTTCCAACTGAACCACAAGACCAGTTGTTCTATCTCCCATCTGTATTGAGACCAATGATTGTTGTGTCATCTGCAAACTTCAGTTCTTTAACAGAGGTATCCTTCCAGATGTAGGCATTGGTAGAAAAGAATAATGAAGAGAGCACACAGCCCTGTGGGGCTCCTGTGCTAACTGAACAGATAAGATAAGATAAGATAAGATGAGATGAGGTGAGGTGAGGTGAGGTGAGGTGGGGTAGGGTAGGGTAGGATAAAGCAAGGCAAGGCAAAGCAAGGCAAGGCAAGATAAGGTAAGATGATGAGATGAGATGAGATAATCTTTATTGTCATTTTTTACTATGGGCACGACACACATGAAAAATGAAATTTAGTTGCTTGCTCTCAAAGTGAACACATACATGACACACACCTAGACATACTATATACAACATATATATGAAATACCATGCAAAATCTGCCCAGCCATATACATTAGACAAACTAATAGGAGAATAAATGCACGCATCGCAGAACACAAGAACGCAGTCAGAAAAGAAGAAAAAACTTCCTCCCTCTTCCAGCACCTTAAAACTACAGGACATGAAATTGATTTTGAAGGAACCAAACTAATCTCCAAAACTGAACACCACAACAAGAGAATAATTATGGAAGCCATCAAAATAAAAAAACACCCCCACAACATGAATAAACGTGATGATACCTCATGCCTACCAGACATCTGGAAACTAGCCCTAATCAACAAATGAGTCCTAGCCACGAAAACTGACACCGGACCCAGAACAACACAGTATGCCACCACCATTCACCCTCACCAGACCCAAACCCAAGCCCAAACCCATCCCTCAGACGAAATGCAACCACAATCCAGAAGCCAAACCACAACGACATCACCAGCTGCTGCACCTCCCTCTGACCCTCACACAAAGCAAACAGACACACTCCATGAACACAGAGCTAGACCGCAAACTCGGAGCCAAACCAAAGCCTGGTATGTTACTTCACATCCTTCAGCCCTGGACATCACATCACAGAACTCAGGAGGCTACAAGGCTAAAGCTCAGGATGTTACAACACAGCCAACCACCCAGGATGGTGCAACACAGAACTCAGGATATCACTACACTATATCTCAGGATGTCATCACACAACCCATTACCCAGATCGTTACAACACAAAAGACTAATGGGCACACAGGCAGCACCTCAACTACTCAGGATGTTATGCAACTGCCAAACAATCCACAAACAATAACTCCAACACAGCCAACCAATCCACCTACAGCAACTAAGCCAGCACTCCATACACACCCACCAATATATAGAGACAGCAGCTCCGATCACACTTTGCTCACACAAGCACAAAGCTGAAGACCCCAGCATGAAGATGACGAGTGGGACCTCATCGAAACATCGCCAAGATACTCTCAATCTTACACGGGAAAAGACCCGAATACACCAAGACCAACATATACATACTATATACAAAATATGTATAGACCTACACCCCTACATATACATAACATATGAATATTAAACACTGTCCCTCTTGAAGGAGGAAGCTTGAGAGTTCACAAGGTTTATAGTGTATGGAACAAAACTGTGACTGAACCTGGATGTTCTGCTTTGAATACCATGGAGCCTCCTCCCAGAAGGTAACAAGGAAAACATGTTGTGAAGAGGATGGGTAGTGTCCCAGACAATCTTAGGGACCCTGCTCAAGCAACGCTTATGTGCTATGTCCTAGATGGAAGGGAGGGAACTGCCAATGATCTTTTCAGCCATCTTCACCGCTCTCTGCACCACCTTCCTGTCTGAAGCAGTGATGCTTCCAAACCAGACTGTGATGCTGTATGACAGGATGCTCTCGATTGTCCCCCTATAGAAAGTAATAAGAATAGGGGAAGGAAGATGTGCTTTTCTCATGCAACACAGAAAATGGAGGCGCTGCTGTGCCCGCTTCACCAGTGTCTCGCTGTTGAGTGACCAAGCCAGCCTACTTGTTAACTGCACACCCAGGAATTTGATGCTGGTAACCATTTCCATAGGTGAATCATTAATGAACAGAGAAGTGTGGCTGTGCTTGTCTTTTCTGAAATCGACAATTCTTTGGTTTTTCCAGTATTTAAAACTTGGCTGTTCTCCTTACACCAGTTCACCAACCCCTCAACCTCCTTGCAATAAGCAGGTATTCAATGTGATTTTACCTAGCTTCACCTGCTGCTTCCTATCTGTTAGTTTACAGTCCATCTATGAGTGTGGTTAGGCACAGCTAGTTGAGTCAGTTCCAAACTGAAAGTAAGTTAGACAAATGATTTTTTATTAGTAGTATGTTTAGGGTTGTTTTTGCTTTAATTGAATCTTTTCTGTGTATTGACCAGTAAGATTTGTAGTGATCCAGGAATTAAAACAAAGGCTGAGATTCATTTTAGTTTATAGGTTCCCTATATATTTCTCATGCCATTTATGGATGCAGATCTACTCATATTTACCATCATCACATCTAGCCAATGTGGGCAATTACAGTAATGCATGAGGAGTAAAGGAAGAACTATATAATCCATCATATAAAACAAACATCATCATAGAAAGAACATTATCTATAACTCCAGTGGATCTCTAGAGAAGGCAATAGTTATACAATTTTCCTTTGGATTGATAAAATGTAACAAAATGCCATTTAAATATTTCATATGTAACATAAGGATGTAACTATATTTTCATTTTATTAAAAAATAGGCTTATTTTGACAAACATTATTGTTTTTCCCAACATCAGCTTTTTCTAATATAGTCACCTCCATATGCATTGGTAATTCTAATTCCAAATTTACAAAGTAGTTAGTTGTGCTGTTGGGAAATTCTTGGAATAGTGAACCCAACATATCTGGAGAACACTAAGTAGATGGTTAATTATATAAAGAGGAAAATATTTTCAAGAAGATGAAGCTCTATGCCATTTTTCTTGCTAGGTTGCTTCTAAATTAATTATAAATAGTGGGCTAAAGACTGCAGGATACTTTTTTTCTCAGTAGAATTGATGCATACTGTACAGTTTAGAGGATTTATTTACATATACTCTCCATTCCTTGGTTGGCTACTCAAATGCCTGCAGCTTAACTCTGCATAAACATTGTATAGTTAATTGGCTTCTGTATGTTAGCTCATCTCTTGCTGCCAGAGCTAACTACCTATGGAGCCAACCTCTAATTTTTCAGTTTTGTAGCATAATGTCAGTGTCACAAAAACTTGCAAATATTTTTCCTTGAATTCAACACTGTCTTATACATTCAATAAGTTTCTTTGAAGCTGTGCTCAAAGCTTAAGGATTTGATCAAAGGATCATTCTGGATATTGAAGTATACTATATTAACTGGTCAAATCTGGCATAGCAGTGCAAATAGAATTACCGTATATGCCGGCGTATAAGGCGACTTCCGCAAGCATTAAAATCAGCGCCAAAGACAGGTGTTGTCTTATATGCCGAGTCGTCTTATACGCCAGAAATACTGGTAGTTTCCGGCGTATAAGATGACGTTCTAGGAATGCGACTCGGCGCCAAAGATGGGGGTCGTCTTATACGCCGGGTCGCCTTATACGCCGGCATATACGGTAGATAAGTGAGGGGTCCTTGGTACTCTCTGAGCTTGGTAGCTTTCTTGCAGACATTTCATTACTCAAACTAGGTAACATCATCAGTGCTAAAAAGGAGTGGGATCTGCTCTCAGTATATATTCTGGTGGCTTGCCTAGTCAGTGGACGTGGTTTTAGAGGTTCTTTGACTAGGCTGTTTACTGTTGGCTTGTTTGGCAGCTTCTTGATTGAGCTATTGTTTCCTTGATTGTTGGTTTTACGTTAATCTTGGAGTTAATCTCTGCTCATCTGGATGCTGATTGCTGGTGGGGAGGTGTTTTGGTCTTTTTGTCTCCATTTTGGCTTGTTGATTGTCCCTTTTGCATAGTTTGTAGATATTGTTTATGTCTATGGGTCTATTGATGGCTCATTTGTCAAAATGCCAGGCTTTTAGAAATTCCCTAGCATTTTTGGACTTGGCTTAGTCTAGGAGAGTCACAGTTTCCCAATCAAAACTATAATTTATAATAGAAATTATAAAAATTAATGCAAGACATGAATCTTCAAAATCAATAATAAATCCAAACCTATTGATCATCTCTTCAACTTGGCCACAAATTTCAGCTCTTTGTTATACCTATAAATGTCTAGTTTTATATATAGAATTTTACAAAGCAACAAAAAAGATAATTTTTTTTTCAACTTAAATTCTGCTTCATGCTTCTAAAGAAATCTTCAAACAGCTAATAACAATTAAAATGTCAGTCAGTACAATATAATAAATAATTTCAAGATGACAATAAGAGAGAGTACAGAAGGAGCATGTCATTTTCTGAATTATCCATAAAGTCTTCAAAGATCATACGCAATCCCTGTTAATTTTAGTGCTTAATATTTTTATATTCTTGTTTTTATTGTGCTGTAAGTAACCTAAAGTTGCTTCAATAGTGAGATGGTCAGCATATAAATTTAATAAATAAATCATATATTAGAAATCTGAATGCTGAAATTAGGAAAATGTATTAGCATGGGTTCAACTGATCTATTTAAAAATTGCAAGGCTGTAATATTCATCATTCCATTTGGCAGGGTGATTGAAATTTCTGTTTCAGTGTTCCAAGTTCATCCAGCTTATATGTGTGCCTCGAAAGCAAATTTATATTCTCATCTACATTATAAGCTTTCTCCCTGTCTCTCAGGCATCATGGCTCAACAAACCTATGTAGAAAGTGACAAGGATGCTCCTGGTGCTAAATACAACAGACCTTTTGGCCTGTTTACAAAAACTGACAGTCAATTGGAAGATGGGGATGACAGACTACTATTGAAGAAACCAACTTTGCTCTTAGTTTTAAATGTAAACTTTAGGTTTACAGTATTACAGTTTTAAATTACATTTAGAATTTAAAATTTAAGCCATATCCAAACTTATCCAAATAGACTTCTGCTCATACAGTATGAGGGTTGCTTTCATCCTTTATGGCTTATACCTTTTCCTCACTTCTCACCCTCCAATTTTCTTCGGCAGACTCCCCAATCTAAATGTTTCAAAGTATGTGCAGGATGTTATTTATTTTATTTAATTTATATCCCACCTTTATTTTGTAAGTAACTCAAGGTGGTGAACATACCTAATACTCCTTCCTCCTCCTATTTCCCCACAACAACAACCCTGTGAGGAGAATTGAGCTGAGAGACTGGCTCAGGATCATGCAGCCAGATTCTCATGGCTAAGGCACAACTAAAATTCACACTTTCCTGATTTCTAACCTGATGCCTTAACCATTAGACCAAATATATTTATTTGTGGTCCTTGATTTGTGATAGATTCCTGGAGGAGTACACGCATTCAGTGAGTAAAGAGTCACAAAAACCTGAAATATATGTAAATATCTTACATTAAATATAACTTCTTATATATAGGAATCAGCCTGTACGATCCTGTTTGAATTGTGTCGCATGACAATTCAGTTAATGCCTTTTACCAGTTTATTAGCCAATGGGCATTAGACAAAATTGTATGTATGTGTGGCAGAGAAAGTGTATAAACTTAAGGTACTATCTCAATTATTCACACTGCCTCCTCATCCAACTTAGATCCCTTAGAGCAGTGCTTCTCAATTATTTTCTGTCATGCCCCCCTAGGAAGAAGAAAACATTTCGCGCCCCCCGCGCGACTGTAAAAATTTTTTTTCTGTAGAGAGGACCGATTTCCGGGTCTAAAAGTCACACGGGCGGGTTTGGCCAATCAGGATAGAGCATCATGTCTATCCAATCGGGTCCTTTGCATGTGTCACGTGCGTTGGCGGTCATGTTGTCTTCCGCGTCGGGCTGCCGCTTGCGAGTGAGTCGGATGATCCGATCTAGAAATCCAATATGACAGTATTTGCCGAGGTCAAACGAGCCCCTCTTTACGGAGCCTCGCGCCCCCCCTGGGGGGCGCGCCCCACTATTTGAGAAGCACTGCCTTAGAAGTAGTGAAAGAACAATGGGTACATATTTTAGCAGAAACAACTAAATCCAGTAAAATATAACTTTAATATCAGAGTAAGACTGCTCAACATTTTGTCTGGGCAGAACTTCAATTTACTGACTGTATTTTAAGCTGCTGCTGTCTCCATGTTGATAACACCTACTAGGACTCTGGACAATTTCTCGCAGTTGTTTCTTCTACATCAAGCATTATTGGCTGGGAAACGGAAGCTGCAGTTTGAGCATTACCTGCAGGGCCCCAGGATGAAAAAAGCTCATCTCGATGAAGGGTAGAAAACTGCAGAGCTCCCAATGACAAAACATACAGATTGAGACACATTATTTCCACTTTCTAGCATGTGTCTCACAATAAAAATGAGAATTATTTCCAATTTCCAGTCCATGTCAATTCAGAAGGATACCATGAATATTGATACAGAAAGTGGTTGATAAGGCCCTATAAATGAACAGGCAGTATTCATGCTTTTTTCCCAGTTTGAGTCTGAGTGAAACTAAATTCATTAAATATTTTATTATCTACAAACAGCGACACAGCACAGTCAATATATACTTAATGTCCTTTTTAAAAGTGAGGTATAGGATGCTACTTAAATAGATCTAGGGGAAACATCAATATATTTCAGTAGAGGCCTTATTGCTTATTTAGGGAAAGTTGTTATTCCTAAAACTCTATCAGCTGGAAATAGTTCTTTAAAAATGGCTGACATCTCCAAAAGGTCTATTATTGTATGTGTGTAAATAGATGCAAGCAAATTCAGTCGATTGATTAGCACATTTATAGATATTTTTAATAAATATATAATATATAAAATTCAATAATATATATATTTATATACATTTATAGTACAATTATTTGCATTACATATTACATGTGCTAATCAAATGAAATAATTGTATTATTGCAAGAAAGCAGAACAATTCCATGAAAAGGTCAAATCACTTTCTTTATTGTTGTTCACCTATTTTACAAGAATCTCACCAGACTGACTTGGAAAACGGGAGATAAGAGCTTCACATTTCCTCCCACAGGGTGACTCCATGGTGCAATGCTTCTTTACTCTCTTCTCGTCTTTTACCTTTGGATGGTGGTGATTCTTTGGACTTGTGCTACAGGTCCTTCCTTAGAACCGTGCAAAATTCTTTTCAGTTAATTCTGAATCAGAGGTTTAAATCAGTCTTACTCCTAAAATAAATTATAAGCCATTAAATGTGTGATTTTTAAAGGGGATGGAAAAACAAGAGTTTTATTCTTCCCTCCATCCATTTCCTACCCCAAAATCAAATATAATCTGATTTTTTAAAATGAAGATATTTATTGAATACAAAATATGTAACCAATGCAAATCAAAATCAAGATGGGATCTGGGCGCAACACAGCAACAGAAAACAAAAACAAAACACCTAGAATATACTCAGAGACAGAACTGAATGCTAATCAAGTCTGGAAAGTACTGGCTTGATTGATAACTGAAAACTCTATAGTAAGTTCAAATTTGGCACTTGGCTTGAATGAGCTCTACTCTTTATGTAGTAGGTACTCTACACTGTTTTTGCAATACAGATAACTGTTTTTTGTTTCACACTAGAAAACGTTTGGCTGATAAAGTATATAACCTGAATATGACAGACAAAAAGCTGCCATTTTGACATTTAAAAATGGTAATGGCCTACAGGGCCCCTTCCTTTTAGGCTAACAATTTAGATCTCATTAACTTCAATTATAGTAACGACTGAACGTTGTTCGTTGTTAGTTGTTACTTATATTCATGAAATTAACAAAGACTGCAATTCTCAGTGAATAAAAATTCTGATCTCGACAGTAACAGTATGATATTTTTTTTAAAACAAAGTTTTACTAAAGTATATTTTCAGAACAACACAAATTCACAATAATGGGAAATACTGGAACCATGAGGCATCATGATAAAACAAAGTTATACTGCTGTGCCTTGCATTGACATTGTTTCATCACATTTTTTTTCTCTTTCTATTTACTATGGATGGAAGAGATTATGAAATGATATGAGTAATAATTACAGAAGGGGAATAAATAAATCTCCTTAGATTTATTCTGTTTTTGAGAGAGAAAATGAGACATAATCCCTGTATCTATTTTCTCCCCCTCTCCTAACATGTATGGCTCTGGCTGCTGCTGTTACGGAGCATCAAAGGAGGCTGTAGGTGTCACTCCTACCCAGTGTATAGCTTATGTCAACAAAAGGGACAACTTTGTAAGTCAACCACTTCATCATATTTTAGGGCTCTTGTTTACTTCCAATTTAATTTACTTTTGTGACTGGGATTTTAAAATCATCTTTATATCAGCCCTCTTAAACCATTCAGCTTTGGACTCCACACAAAGTTTTTAAATATTTGAGATTTGAAAGAATATTTTCTTTAAAACATGTTTTAAAAATCTATAAAAATACATCTTCATTTTTTTGAAAAAAATTAAAAGACATGACAATTTATATTCACTTTTTTATACATTTTTAATAATGAGCATTTTATCTGAATACTTTCCTTAAAATGTGTCAGGAATAATAAATGGAATAACCTTTTGGATCTTCTTTTGCACTTTTATTGTACACATCAAGCTTTTTGATGAGCAATAAAAATATATAACTTTATGTCCTTATAGTCCGTAATTGTTTTTTTTTTTTTTAGTTTAAGTTAATGTATGCAGGTAGTCCTTGACTTATGATCACAATTGAGCCCAAAATTTATGTTGGTAAGTGAGACATTTGTTAAGTGAATTTTGCCCCATTTTATGATCTTTCTAGCCACAGTTCTTAAGTGAATCATTGTAGCTGTTAAGTTAGTAACACAATTATTAAATGAATCTGGTTTCCCTACTGGCTTTGCTTGTCAGAAAATTGCAAAAGGTGATCACATGACTCCAGGACACCGCAACCATCATAAATATGAACCAGTTCCAAGCCCTAAATTTTGATCACATGATCCTGGGGATGTCGCAATGGTCATAAGTGTGAAAAAAAGTAATAAGTCACTTTTTTCAGTGCCCTTGTAACATTGAACAGTCACTAAATAAAATGTTGTAAGTTGAGGACTATCTGCATTTATACACTTTCATATATATTTATATATAATTTTATATATAAGCGGTATAGAAATTGAAGTTTGTATTTAGATAAACACAGAGAAAAAATACACAATAACACAAACCGGTCTAATTATTTTCGTCTAAAGTTTAGTTGGTTTTTAATTTTAAAAACTGTATCTAGTATTCCTTATGTATGGTTATATCTGCAGTATTTTTACCTAATTAGGCAACTCTAGAAAATGCTATTGCAATCATAAATTTACTTTTTGGAATTATTTAAATACATCTGACCCTATGCAGGTGTAGGAATGTATACACATTAATACATATTTCATATCTGAGCTTTCTTTAAGAAAAATGAAGATTAAAAACACTCATGCCATATTAAGGAACTCCAAAGTTCTTTATAATATAAACTCTGGAGATAGCGTGTTACATACAAAAATCCATCAGATTTAACAGGGGCAATAGAAATAAATATACTAATCCTAAATAGGAGCATGTGTTTTTTTTTTTAAAAAAATGCAAACTCAATTGTCAATTTTAATTAAATAACATCTATTTAAAATATAGTTTTTGAAGCATGCAAACTGAAGGACATTCTCTACAGTCACATGGAGACAGTCAGCTCTTTTGTGGCTCCTAAAGCCAGCACTGTGTTTCTTTCTCTTTTAACTTGAATTGGCTGGCTGGTTTTTTTCTGCTTTAGGGTTTTAGTAAATACTTTCAGAAATATTATAAAGAGTATTGTATTCCAACAAAGTTCTTCAAGATGTATGATAAACCATATTCAAGACAACATAGGTGGCCTAAGCCTGACATGGTTGGAACCTGACACTAATGATGCAAGGCTCATGTTCAGTCTGGCAAGGAGGACAACTGTTGTGGCAGCCATATGACCCACAGGGACTGAATCAATTTGGCAATTGTGCAGCTTTGATTATGGCTATCATCTGATTGAGAAACAAGATGCACAGACTTGTCTTCTGGATTCCAGAAAGATAATGGTGAACAGGAAAAGTGAGAAAAGAGCTCTTGCTTACAGAGACCAAGAAACCCCACTGCCAGATGGGCACATCTAAGTGCTGTCCTTTAGTCTCTGAGCTGGCAAAAAAGCATACAGGCATAAATTGCACTCCCCTAGTTTGCCGGTCCGTATTCTGCCTCAGTAATGATGCCAGGAGAGGGATGCTCTGTCCTTACTATTACAATGTGGGATGAGTTAAGCAAAGAAAATAGTGAATTTGTCTGGTTCATTTCTCCCTCTGTCAAGGATTACCTGCTGGAAGGGAAAAAAATAACAGCTAATCACTCTCCTGAAGTGCTGGAGGTGCTTTGGGTCTATGACCTGCTAGTGGGGCTATGTCTGAATATGTATCTAACATTCTTATTAAAAAAAATGGATAGACCTGTAGAAAGGTCACAGATGCAGAGGAAGTGGGGGGAAGTGATCAATCAAGAGCAAGGGCTATTCTCATCTATGGCTGCAAGAGCAAGACAGCAAGTGACTAGAGATGATCAAATGGCACTGGAGTAGGCAACGTAGCCTCAGAGGATGCAAAGTGATGTTCTATTGCCAAAGTAGTAATAAAGTCATTGAAAATTTATATTCTTATCAGCAGAAGCACTGCAAAACGTATGCTACAATCTTTGGAGACAGAAACAGTAATACACAGCTCTCTTTAAACGAATCTTCTTCTTAAAAACAAACAACGAACAGATTTGCTGCTTTATTTACCTATTCATCAACATAATTTTTACAAGATCAACGTTCAGGAACTCTTGAAGGTTTACAGAATTATATCAAACCCTGAAAGATTCCATTTATAGCCTCCCCATTCTTACTAAAACGTGTCATCCTCTTGAATTAAAAAAATGAGCTTGTGATTTATGGGGCTGATGATTAGAAAGGGGATGCTGTTGAAAGAAGGAAAATATGATGTAATCATAGAGAGAGAGGGTGAAATATAAATGCATTTATAACCAATGTTAAAAATATCAGAAGCTGCTTCTTGTAATATTTCCTTTTCTCTTTCTCTTTTTTATGTCTTTCTTTTTCTTATTTCTTTTCTTTTCTATTCACCATTTTGTTTATTCCTTTTCTATCATTTATTTTATCTTGTTAAAAATTATTTAATAAAGCATATTAAAAAATCCAACTAGACTGAGGTGGCTTGCCAACTATCTCACAATAGACATTGAATTAATGCTGGTTTGAGATAAGTAGGTAAAACTGAGGTGATGGACATAAAGGGCTCTGATTGGGCAATGTGTCGGAGTCAATGAAGATAGCAGAACCAGTGATGTAATTATGTATTTCAGATAGAGGTTTCTTCAACAGTGGAACAGGGAATGAATTGATAAACTTGAAATAACCGGACTGAAAATAATGCTTTTTGTATGTTTAAGGATTCTAATTCAACACCAAAGGTTCCATTTAATGATAATCAACAGTGCTGAGCCTCTTCCTAACATCAATAATCCCTTATCAAGCATTCAAGAAAATAGGATCCAAAAGAATAGGCTGAACCCAAGATTATGCAGCAACTGTGATTCTGTGAAAACTGTGCCTGGGACTGATAAGTTCTGTAATGAGAAAGCCAAGGAAATATCCCATTTTTGCAGGAAAGTTGGATCTCAAGATCAAACAATGATAGTTATGACAGAGGTGAGATGGAGTGAAAGAGCATGTCCAAAGGCACTGGGAAAAGTCATTGGGAGGAAGGACCTCCAACTGGTTACAAAGTTCACATGTGTTCTGTCCTCTTATTGCATGGTTGATCCTGAATGCTTACAAATCTATGTTTTATCTCACAAAAATCCCACACACATATTGAAAGACCAACTATTGGCAGTTTGATTTCTGTGTTCATTCCAAAATGATTAGGTCAAGTGCCATAGGAATAGCTGAATAGATGTGAACCCAAGAGTTATTCCAAAGATTGGATCAGTTGTGAAAGGAAATCTATAGACTTTTGGATGAGCTTCATGATAGGCCAATAAACAGAAATGCTTCCTCCAAAAAAGGAACCCAGAATTGAGACCAATTATTATGACTGCTGTTTGGCTTCACATAAAGGATCAGAAGTAAGCCCCAGCTCTTTGGATGCATAAACCTTAGTTCAACATCTTATTCGGATTTGGCAGAAGACTCATAGTCATGTTTCAGCTAGATTTGAATTATTATTTCTGATAAACATAATAAACAGTAGAGGGATGGCAAAGATTTCAAAGGTTTGTCAAGGAAGGTAAACTTTTAGATTCCTTCCTTCCAGCCTTCCCATTAATGGATACTTGGCACATCTTTTGTTGTCTTGGATGGTTGTGATATATTTACATAAGGGTTATCTCTAGCCTGGCAGCTTCCCATCTCATCAGCCTCACTCCATATGCCTGGTGTGTTTGGTGAACTTCTGAAAATTAGGCAAATATTTACAATACCAGCCTCTCAAAGGCAAAAATGACACCTGGAATGACTATCTGCTGAAGACCCCTCACTCTCAAATTTAAAGCATGTCCTGAACAGAATCTGGGTAGTCATAAGCTACCCAAAAATCTAACAGGAAGTCTCATCATTAATATTGCTGATGTTAAAACCATAAGATTTTTTTCCTTTTGTTTCTCAAAACAAGAACTAAAGCATTTAATCAGAAAACTGATTAAAAATAAAGTATTCTTTTACCTACATTATAGAACATTGAAAAAGACATGATAATGCTGCTGCTATAGCAATCAAATCAAAACTGATGAAAAGAAAGGAACTATATATAGGGCCCTGTGCAGTACAGGTGCACATGCTTCCCATTAAATTCTCTTCAGTTTTTCAAGGTTCCCAACAGTGACATTTCAGGGCCATGAAGAAGTGTTGTGCTAATTATCAGCTTCCATTGACAACTGCAAGGCCTTATTTAATACTTGAAATCTAGCTGCTCTATTCTACATTGAACTCTTGTTATCCTCACTGGATTGTTCCATAGACTATTTCTCCATTGCCTATTTATGGAACTAAAAATTGAACCATGGATACTGAGCATTCCTTATCTTAGTTGGTAAGGAAAGTATAGCGTTGTTTTCCTAATATGGCCTAACTGCAAATAAATACATACCTTTAGTACTGCTGAATATTGACACTTTGTGCAGACCATTTAGATGGCCTGCAAATCTTAAGTCCTATCTATTCTGAGTGCTCCTAAACATTCTTATATCTATAACATAATCAACTCCCCTTAGCATTAATAGACGGATGAATGGTGTTACGTTAAGCCTTACACACATTTTTGTTTAGTCTTATCAGCTTAAGTTACAAGTGGACAAACTGCAGTCTGAATGAAGTTCTTGGCTAACTACTGAGGCGCAAAGAGCTGGGCAGGGGAATAGTACTAATAGCTGTGCAGAATCTTGTTGAAAGTGAGGCAAATGCAACTTCTTCCCACCCTCTTGGGATTCTGCTCAGGATCACTGCTTCTTCATTAATACTCTCCTACTGGATAAAACCATCTGTTTTCAGTTTCTTACATCTTGCACCACAGAGAAAAGTTCAGAATTGGTAACAACCCAAGACAGAACCATTGTAGCAAGCCAACTGAATGTCTGACCTATCAAAAACATGCAGTCACGCCTTTAATGAAGCAGTGTCATGATAAACATGAATGTTAATTTTTAAGATTTAAGTGTAATTACATGGTCATATTTAAAATATTTTAATGACAAATCATAGCTGTTACATGACTTGAAACTCAAAGAAGTAAGCACGATGCAGTGTCCTAGCAGATGGTAGCAATTGGCTTGTTGTTGCTTATAATGCAAAAGCTAAATCATATTCTATCTGGATACTTGGATGGGAGGCTATCAAGAAACCTGCCCAAGAAGGCTCCCTTCCATTAACCACCATTAAAGGTGAGAGAGATGATGATTTATCATAGCCTTTATAACTCAATGGCTTTCTCCAATGCTAATCCTTGTATGGAATCTAGGGAAGCAACGCGGGCAGTGAGCAGTGGAGACGGGAACTTGTTTTTCCTCTTCTAGAGTACCTACTAGAGTGATCCACGTTTTAGAGACTGAGAGGCCAGCAAAGAGAACTCTTTCACAGATCTACTAATGAGCGAGGAGAAGGAAAAAGAATTGTTATAGGATGACAAGTTTTAGTAAGGATGGACAGGCTATAAATAGAATCTTTTACACTTTCATATAATTCTGTAAACCTTCAAGTGTTCCTGAACATTGGCCATGTAAAAACAATGTTGATAAATATATAAATAAAGTCCAGGATACCAAACTTAGTATCAACTAATGTTTTTTTTATAACTATTCAACATTTTTGTGTATGTCCAGGATTTTAAAATCTCAATCGTCATTTTTTCCATAACTATTTTTATAATATATAATTGACTAGTGCTAGCCTACTTATTTTAGAATTTCTGCTGTATAACATTGCTATTTATAACGTTTCCTTACTATGTATTCTCAACTAATAGTATTACCATCCCTTATTTGTTATCGGTGCCATGACAGAAATTAAAGAAATCTATCACTAGGAAGGAATACTGAGTCTGAACATCAAAACAGAAACAGAAATACACACACACACAAACACATTTATGTATATATAGGTATAGTGATTAAAGTGATGGGGTGGTACCAGAGTGAGACAGGAGGAAATCCACTTTTAGTCATGGAAGCTCACTGGTTGACTTTGGGTTAGTAATTCTAACCTCAGCTCAATCATCTCAGAAAGTTCTTGTCATAGAGAAAAATAAAATAGGAAGAGGCAGTGCTGTGTACATTGTCTTGAATTCCTGAACAAATGAAATTCAGTGTGGAGTACAGGAGGAAATTTCAGACCCTATGAGCTGTCAGCCAATGAAAAAGGTTGCCATGTGAAATAGCAAGTTCTCCATCATTGATGATCTTCAGAGGTTGGCATGATATGTGTCAGAAATGCTGTAATGGATTCTGCAGTGAGAGGGGGTTAGACTAGATGCTAAAATCTCGTTTGTGTGTGTGTGTGTGTGTGAGAGAGAGAGAGAGAGAGAGAGAGAGGGAGAAAGAGGGAGAGAGAGGGAGAGAGAGAGAGAGAGACAGAGAGGCAGAGACAGAGATAGAATACAGTATAAATCAATGTGTAGTGGTTGGATGCTTTACTAGAAGCAGATTCTAATCCCCCTTGCTGGTCTACAATTGAATAATATTTGATTGATTGATTCTAATCCCTCCTTAAGTACGCCAGCTAGTTATGTGCCATTGAGTCAGTCACTCTTTCTCAGCCCTAAACTAAGAAGTAAAAAAAATGTTTAGATATCTACATATGTATATGCATGCACACATACATAGACACATACTCACTTAAACATAGGGGCAGACTGCATTAAGAGATTAGATAGAGTTCTTTTCTGTTAAGTACATATCCTAAACTAGTGTGGTAATATCACTGGGATATTACTATATTTTTTTTCAGTTACCTTCCTAGAGGTGCATATTGTCTGGTTTAATTTTTAAAATAATTAAATTTATCTTCTAACCTAAGCCTATGTTACGTTTGTTCAGAACATCTCAATAATATTGAGATATCATTGGCCAAAGGACATTATTATCATTATACATATAATTATACATTATAATACTATGCCCCATTTTTCAAGTCCAAACATAAGAGATTGATGGATTTTTGCTAAGCATTTTTTACACTCTTTTTAAAAATGTTTTCTAACTGAACTTTGGGAAAAATGTGAAATTAAAAATAATCTAATAATTAAATCAGTTTTTTTTCAAGTTATCAGAACTGGCATATTTCTGAACTATTGCAAATCTTACTTTCCATTTCTTTGGCTGAAATGGTATAGGGTTTTCTACTTGAGCAGGAGATTGGACTAGAAGACCTCCAAGATCCCTTCCAACTCTGTTATTCTGTTAACAAAATATAAGCCGATCTTATATATTCAACAGTCATATTTCAGTTTAAAAGATGAACTTACTGTATTTTGAAAGATATTTGACCTTAATTTGACTATTTCTACTGACTAGGTCAAACTAGACAAACCTTCAGTTTCTAGTTACTGGTGGTCCACAAGCTATAAAATCTTTATTTAAAATTAAAAGATACAGAACAATTTATATTAGTCTCTAAGTAGGAATATAAATCAGAAATATATTCTTCTTCATTACAACTACTACTGTATTTATTTTTTTAAAAAAAATACAGTACAGTATTATTGCTATACTAACAATATAATGGAACATTCAGGTTGTCATCAATTGACAGTACACAATACAACTTGCTTTACCCAAACAATCTGAGTAATCTAAAAGCTGTTTCATGTTGCAGTTTTGTTTCACAGTCAGAATCAGAATGACACAAAGTGTGCCAGCTACCGAACTACACTAAAAAAGCATCAACATGATAAGTATTGTATGTATGGCTTTCACAGAAGTCTAATAAACATATTGGTTTTAATCATGAGGTCAAAAATCCACCACTTTTAGTTTGCATGAATTACTTCCATAGAACATTTTGTAGTCTGTCTCAAATATTTGAAGCAGAGGTCAGGTGCAGTGCCACTCCTAATACAAAGTGGATATTATCTGTGTAGCACAAGTCTGTACAAAAGAAAAGATGCAGTTTTGGTACCTCAGTACGGAACTCAGAGACTAAAAGAACCTTTGTGTAACAATGAAGCACCAGCAGTAAAACTATAGTTATTCATCCTACACATTTAATTGTGTTCACACTGCAAATTTAAAATGAAAGCGTGACGCTATCATAGCCTCTATTTCTATGGTGTCATTCAAATACTAAAGTAATTAGATCTGGCATTAAGATTTGCACATGCAAGGATCAAAGCCTACCCAAGAACCCATACTTTCACTGCTGGATGAGCATTATTGCTCTTTCCCTTCCAGATAACTTCAGCAATCAAAAACAAAAAGTTGATTTTAAAGCCAATTCTTCAGCTTTCTAATTCTGCAGCAGCAATGTTTGTCAATAGGTTTGTCACTGGCTGTCCCTCCTTCAGAAGGTCAGAGAAGGTGAGGGGAAGTAATTAGAGCCATGACCTGCCCTTGATTGCCCAAGAAATAAGATATCTTTTTCTGATTCTAGCAGATCCATCACTGCTGATGGGACTTTATGACCTCTGCCATCGTGGGATTCAGACCTCCAGACAGCTCTGACTATAATTGAGAACGCTATCTCAATATATACATACACAGATGAATTCAATTGCTTAAAACGTTATATGGATTTTATTTCTATACTACACTTTTAGATCAAGATTTCTTTCTTTAGTGATGATTTTTTAAATTTATTCCATTTGCATGCCTCCATACCATCAAAGGATTCCTACTGATTTACAACAACATATAACATTAAATATTTCCAAAATATCCATGGTAAGAACACTATAAGGCATAAAATAATTTAACTCAAAACAAAGCAATAAACAAGGAACATAAATAACAATCACAGATAGTATCCTCCCACTCAATCCTCAAAAAAATGTCTGTAAGTGACAAGGGCATCTCTTCCCCCAGGTAGGGCTGCAATTAGAGCATCATCAGAAACTGAGGAAAGGTTCTCCTGACTGTGGTTTCCAATTGCCCATCAAGCAGTATCTATGAGTCAAGGAACAACCCAGTTATGGACCTGCTCCCTTGAATATGTCTCTTCATCAAGAAACAATACCAGAGTAGACAGAAACTCAGAATAAACAAATAGCAATTGCAACTTGTTTAGATTCTATTTTAGGTTGTTTGGTTAGGGTTATGGATACAGTCTCTAAGGTAAAACTGGTAAAAGATAAAACAAGATACAATTCTGAAAACATCTCTGTCCCAGCAATGTACAACTGGGTATTTTCAGCAAATTTATGACATTCCATTCCAAACTGACAGATACCCTCTCACAGCACTTTCATACAGATAGAAAAGAGAAAGGGGGAAAGAACCAGGTCCTTTGGTGCCAGACACAATAATGGCTACCTACCTGATTTCCTCTCTCCACTACCATAGTCTGGAACTGCCCAATAAGGAAGGATTAGAACCCCTGCAAAACAGTGCCTCTAGTCCCTAATCCTTGCTGGTAGATGCTTTGGTTGATGGAGTTGAAAGCTGCCAAGAAGTTTAATGGGGGGGGCTACTTCATCCAGGTCCTCTAAAAGTCATCCACCAGACCAACCAATGTCATTTCCACATTTCTTGACTGTGTTACAAACATTCACTGCATTTTGTCCCACCAAAAATGAATTATACATAAAATAACACTCAGTCTTTCTTTCTTTCTTTCTTTCTTTCTTTCTTTCTTTCTTTCTTTCTTTCTTTCTTCCTTCCTTCCTTCCTTCCTTTCCTTCCTTCCTTCCTTTCTCTTCCTTCCTCCCTTCCTTCCTCTTCCTCCTCTACCCTCTTCCCCTCTTCCTTCTTCCACTTAATATATTTATATAAATATATTTATATAGATTATATTTATGTATATAATATAATTACTATGCTATTATATAATATTAACATAATAAGGTATTCTCATATAATTTTGGCATGACACGGGACTTGGAAAAATCCCTGTTTTTTATCTAATTTTTATTCATTCATTCACTGGATAAAAAACATGCAGACCAAACTTCATAGGTACCAATTTGGAGACCAAGAATATTGATTCAGTAGTGGGTAATTAGGTGCAAAGAGCTTTGCTAGAAAAATCTAAAATTCTTTAAACTACATTGTCACAGTCACTAACCTCAGTACGATTTTTTTAAAATGTTTGCAAACTCAAAATCATTCTGCATAAGTTATTTCCTTGTCTCTAGCAAAAAGTAAGAACAACACATTGTGTATATTTTCCAGCACTGACTAAAGAATCACAGCTGTTTATTTACTTAACAAAAAGCTGGCCTGCCCTTCACAATATTGCAATCTATGCCCAATTCCTGAACAGGAAAGAATTCCCCTGTGTGATTAGCTTAAAAAAACAGATTAATTGCAAATAAGCAAAGAGACATGTGCTGCATGGTAAATATCTAAACAAGCAAAGCACAACTGATTCAATCTGCATAAAAGGAGGTTAAAAACAAATTGGTTGTATTGCAATTTAATTTCATTTTCCGACATTTCTATTTACTTGATACAACAGTCATATATGAACTGGGAAGTGTCAGGCAAACCATGAATATTCCAGAATTGTATGCAGATGAGAAAAAGAACATGACCAACCATTTCCTTGCTACCCACAAGAAAGTTTATGCTCATTATTTTGAAAGTCAATGTTAATCTTCTCACAAGAAAAGAAGAAGGATAAACTCATGATTCTTAAACACAACAAGTAGATTTATTGGTGGCCTTGAATCTCATGATAGGTGGCATATAAAATTAAATAAATAAATAGGACCTCAGATAATGTTGGAAAAGTAGGTATTAAGTTCTTGTTTTGTAAGGAAAGATTCAGTGCTTCCTATGGAATAGCAGACCGATTTTCATTATTATTTTGAGGTGTGTGTGAAAAGATTAATAGAATCTTTTCACACACACCTCAAGCAAATATAGATAAAAAGTGGCACCTGTTTTCCTTCCAGGAGACAGAAAATGAGATGAGACATATATGAACAGTACAAGAATGCTGAAGTACTAAATTGGCAGAAACAATTGTGAGCAGATTTGCATTTGCTATATGGTGATGATTAACATTATTAATGCTGCTTTAAATTTAAGCAATTAAAATTGCAATTTGAACATTAAAAGAAAGAAAAGTTGATCCAGGTATCAATGTTTTTATTACTTTTGTAATTATGTTTTTTATTAAACATATCATTATATTTTTATTCAAAAACAGAAGAAAAAGAGATAGACAAAAAGAAAAATAAAACAAAGTGAAAAAAACCCAGTGAATTAAATATTAAATAATTCAATATTCCATTAATTGGTTTTTAGTAAATTTAATACAATATATCATTTTTGAAACTACGGGTTGCTATTAAAA
The DNA here is from genome assembly GCF_016545835.1 of Crotalus tigris. Lineage (NCBI taxonomy): Eukaryota > Metazoa > Chordata > Lepidosauria > Squamata > Viperidae > Crotalus > Crotalus tigris. The sequence continues at coordinate 126,917 of NW_024100625.1, read as the reverse complement.
TCCAGACAATAAATAAATATCAATCAATAAATATCAATTATCATTAATGCATTTTGTAATCTATAAATTTGTTAGCTTTTTGTTGAATGAATTTCCCTGTCTTCTCCTTTTCATTAAAATAAGATAAGAGGGGTTTGAAAGGAACCAATTCTTTTTCTATATGTATCCAAAATATTTAATATGCTGTTTATTATTGTATAAACTCTTTTGGACAATTTATTTCTGTTCAATCAAGTTGTACATATTTGAAAATATCATCTGGCATAAATAGATAACCATAAAGTGACACAATCCAATCTGTGATCCAAGTTAAACAGCTAGCCTGATTATTTAGTTTGAAATTTGGAACTCTTCAACCACCTCATTCTTTTGAATCCTGTAGTATCTTGAATTAAATCCTTGGTTATTTCATTTCAATAATTTGTTATTGCTCTCTGCCAATGATTCAATACCTGGTTTGCAATTTTCATTGCATTCATTAGGAAGAGAAAATTAAGCCTTGGTAGAATATTCATTTTTATACCTGCTATTCTTCATAAGACATCTGGAAATGTTTGCCATTATATTTTTTTCCAAATCTGTGAACAATTACTTTGAAATAGATCTTTATTATTATAGGGATTGTACAAAAGGGTATTCTTGTTGTTAGCCTAATTACCGCCATTTTGCTTCTGTAAACTGTGCTTGCATTAGGGACGCCATTTTGTAAGGGCAGGAAGAACACGTACACAGACCCAGAGACAGGGAAAAGAGCGGGAAAGGAATGAAATGTGATTGGCTGATATTATGTGTACTGACATGTTTGTCTTTGTGATTGGTTATCGCCTGCCTATATAAAGAAGTGCCTAACTGACCAGTGTGTGGCACTTCTGAAGGCAGCTGCCAGTGTTTCAGACAGTGTTCCACCCAGCAACTTCACTTGGCCAAATAAAGTTCTGTTTCTCTTGGAAGGCTCCGCTTGAGTCTCCTGATTTGCCCTCTTTGGGTAGCTGCTGACCCTTATATTATTTTATGTCAGATAGATTCCAAGGTATTTGACCTTTTTAGCAATGATACTGAACACCGTTCTTTAATACAAAAATTGCTTTCAACTGTAAAATTTCACTCAAAATTCAAAATTCATTTGAATTTTGTCATTATTAACTTGATAACCTGACACTGAACTATGTTCTTGTTATGTATCCATTATTAATTCTAATGAGTCCTTTGGCTAAATGACTAAGTACAACATCACCAGCATGTAATTTCAATTGTACTTGACTTTCTAATTCAATTGCTGAAATTTTATCTTTTTGGTATACCTTCTTTGTCAGTGGCATTAGTGCCAAGAATAAAAGAAAAAAGAGAACAGATTTAGTATGTCTCCTTGATTATTGATAATCTTCAACTTACAACAGTTCATTGTTGTTCAGTAAGTTCAGTAAGTTGTTCGAAGTTACAACAGCACTGAATAAAGTGACTTATGACCTTTTTTCACACTTACGACCACTGCAGAATCCCCATGATCATGTGATCAAAATTCAGTCTCTTGGCAACTGACTCATATTTATGACAGTTGTGATATCCTGAGATCATGTGATCCCCTTTTGCAACCTTCTGACAAGCAAAGTCAATGGGGAAGCCAGATTCACTTAACAACTGTATTACTAATTTAATTCCTGCAGTGATTCACTTAACAACTGTGGCAAGAGACGTTATAAAATGTGCCAAAACTCACTTAACAAATGTCTCACTTAACAACAGAAACTTTGGGCTCAATTGTGATTATAAGCTGAAGACTACCTGTATAATGTTGCTTCGCACCACAAAATGAGTAGCATATAAATTTGATAAACAAATAAATAAATAATATCTGTTGTGAATTGGGCTTTGCCTAATTTAGATAATGCCCGTCTAAATAGCCTGCTGTCTGTGAATTCAGAGGTTCATAGAATAAAAATAAAGTTGAAAGCAACTATGTATCTAATTTCAAGCCCCACTGCTCTCATCACAATACACAGCAATAACTCAAGGATAAAATTAGAGATCACTTTGCATATGAGTAAAATATGACATTTCCAAAAACCTAAGAGAAACTAGCAGGTGATCAAAGCATTTAAAAAGGAGTTCTTTTAACATATACTTGAAACTTAGAAGCACTTTCAGTTTTGTTTTATGAAAAATGCACTGTTTTAATTAATGTTTACTGTACAAATTGCTAGCAGTATCAGCAACAGCAGTTTTCTTTTATAAAGATAATTAATGGCTTATTCACTTTCCTTAAAACCACAAAAGATTCACATCTATAACTTTCTGGGCAGCTAGGTGATTCTGATTCTATACCTGTCAGGAGACTGGAATTTAATTTGATGTTATAACCTATCAAATGTTCAAAGTGATTTAAGTACATGTTTGTTAGTGGGCTAAAGCTGTGCTTTTTCTAAAAGCATCAGAAGCTTTTCTTCCTTTAATTTCTGTTGGTCTGTTGTGCTGCCATATCCTGATAGGCCATAAGTGCTCTCTTTAGCCTGCTGACATCAGAAGAGGCTATGTTATCAATCACAACGGACAATCTCTTGAGAAGAGCTAAGGGTGCAGTGATGCTGTCAGTGAGGGATAGTTTAAATTGTCTGGTGCAGTATTTCTAAATCACACTTTCCCATAAGGAAGGGTATAGACTGATTGCCAACTAAAATGTATACTGTTAATTTATATAATCCTGCATTTATTTATTTTTATAAACAACATCAAGCTTAAGACTATTTATATAAAAATAACTAATTAAATAATGAGGAAAAAGGAAAGGTAACAAAAAATAAAAATACTAGGAAAGAGAAGATGAGTGAGAAACCAATGAAGAGTAATGGAAAGGAAGATACCAATGCATTTATATGTATAGACATTAAAACTTTACTTTTGAAAAACACGCAATATGAGAAAAAAGTTTTACTGATTAACATCTCCATCTGTCATCTTCACAATATATCAATTATTATATAAAAAAACATTTCTCAAACAAAGGAAAATAAGGATAAGAAGTATATTGGTAACAGCAGTAGAAAATGTTAATACCTCTTACAATCAACCAGGGGTCTTCACTGATACATTTTATGTGTGTGTGTTTGTGTGTGTGTGTGTGAAAGAGAAAGAGAGGAGGGAAGAGAGAGGCAGAGACAAAGGGGGTAAAACTGACAGAATATGAAATGTTCATTAAATATGAACCTCTACTGAATCTGAATGTACCTTATTTGCATCAATTTATATAATTGCACGATTATACAATTGACATTAACAGTGTCATTTGCAAATATATCTCAGTTTAATGGACAAAGCCTTGATTTCACAGTGGTCCATTAAATGGAGGTAAGATCCGAGCAAAAAAAATGTGCTCTATTGTAACATATTTATATATATTTATATCTATATATCTATCTATATCTATATCTATATATATATCCCCACATGACTAGACTATTATGGCAAATATTACCTATACAGTATGTACCCCCAGGCTACAACAGAACAGCTCCCATAAACATGGATTCTATAAACATTTCTGCAAGACAGACTAAGATTCATACATATATACATACTGGATAGAATGATAGAAGATGGTGGTTTTGTTGGCATTTCCATACAGTACATTGAATTACTAACTGCTGATGTAATCTAAAAGTTTATCTAAATACTTCCATTATACAAGTCTTATTTTATGTTTACTGCGCATACAGGCAAATTTAATTTTGCAGGAATATATTTTCACTTAGTAAAGGAAGCAAGTAAGTGAACACTACTCTTGGAATGATTTTTTTCTGTAGAAATCTTACATCTGACATTATCATATCATTATAAGATTAATTATGGGCCACTTTTATAGAGGCTCAAAATGTAAACAGCACTAGAAGAGATCCTTGTAATCTGAATCTTCCAGATATTATAGTTATCTGTGTGATTCATTTTGAAAGAAACCATCACAAGGGAGGGGGGGATTGGTCATAAATTATTAATTTATTAACTTCAAAGGTAGACATCGCAGGCCATAAAATAATCCATGTAGTCCTATTAAGCTCCTTTTCTTCTGTTTGTATAGCACAATCTCTTCTTCCCGACTCTCCTTCTCAACCATCAACATTCATTCATTCATTCAACTTAGTGGCTCCCCATTCAAGAAGACTCTGGGCAGCTTACAACATTAAAAGCAGGAAAACAGTCAAACAATGAGAACAAAGATGACATATATCTGGAAGAAAGACTCAACCAAATAAAATTCTATATGGGCTTGATACGACTCTATCAAAGGCCAAGGGGAACAGCTAAATTTTCAAGGATATTTTAAATGTTATCAAAATGGGTGCCACATGAATCAAGGATGTCATTTGAAAGGGCAGGTGTCACAACAGAGAAAGCATGCTCCCTATAACTCAATAGATGGTATTGTTTAATATGTTATCATTAATATTAATCCTAAATTGGAAAGAGCCAATAAACTACTGAAGAAGAGTAGAAAACAAGTCCAAGTAAACCTGCTACTTCAGAAGTGGCTGGATTAAAACCAAAGGCATGTGTACACTGTGTAGTAACTTCTGCCTTATTCCCAAACCTAATCAAATGTCTAAGCATACTCCTAAACTACCTTGTGCCTTATTTCTTTTCTTCCCATTCTTTTCTTCTTCCTCACAACTTTTCTTTGGTTACATTTTTTATTCTATTAATTTAAGGATGAAGTTGTTTATGATCATGCTTGGTTGAGAGGGAAAAGATACAGGCACATGCAAAACAGAAGTGAAATGTTCCTTTTTTCTTATGACATAACTGACGTAAATTATTTTTCTTCATTCTAGTTGGTAAAGTTTTTGAGCTATAATTTTGATCAATAACAAAGGTTATGATCTTTATGGTCTTAGCATGGATGACAGCATTATGAATACTTTTATAATTTAAACAATACCTATAATTACCCTATTATTGTAGCAAATTTTAGCAAGATATTAGATCCTGAATTAAATATTGAGTTTACATTCTATCTGTAAAAAATAGACCTGTAGAACAGATTATCAAGACCTTACAAAATTAGAACTTAAATTAAAGAATAAAAATAAAATCATCAGACCAAAAACCTACAACTTCAGTAGTATACCATGTGATTATGAGGCAACCATAATGAAAGGCTGTAATTAATTATAGTTCACAAATATAATAGCTTAAGGACTAAAATTCATGGTATCATTAAAAAAGTAAAGTTAGAGAAAATGATAAAAAACATGTAGATTTTAAGCCAGAATTATTTTTGTTAGGTGTAATTGTAGGAAACTATGAGAAAGAATGTGTATATGTAATGTTACATGTACTAACTGCAGCGAGAATTGTATTTTCTCAAGATGAAGAATTACCAGCGCAGGAAGAGATAATCAAGAAAATTTTGGACTGTGCAGAAATGGACAGACTTACATTGAAAATAAAAGGGAAAGAAGATTCACAATACTTTAGCATATGGGATACATTTTATCAATGGCTAGAAAAATGAGGTAGAGAGAAAAGAGTTTAACATGTATAGGTAAGCTAAATATTGGAACCCAGACAATATGTTGCTGATAAAATATTAAGCATTTGTAATTATAAAAAACAATAAAATATTGTTTAAAAAAGGAAGTAAAGAAAAATACTATCAAATGATAGAATTAGAAAAAAAATGCAAAATTGGTTGAGAAGGTGAAAATTGCTAAAGAAATGTGGAAAGAAAAAGATGATACTGTGCAATTGAATGCTGAATGCCAAAGAAGAGCAAGAAGAAATGTGATATATTTAAATAAGCAATACTAAGAAACTGAGGAAAGCCATCAAATGGAGGGACAATATATTTATTTAAGGGCAAAGAAACCAAGGGAACCTTTTTAGACAGATAGGCATGACAAAAAAACAGAAAAGGCAATAATTACTAGAAGAGATAGAAACAGATGATACCAATATATGGAAGATCTGTATGAAAAAGATCTTAGAATCAGTGATTTATACAAAGGTTTGATCACTGAACTAGAGCCAGACTTTCTGGCAGGTGAAATTAAACAGGCCCTAAGAAAAGATTGCTAACAACTTAGCTGCAAGAATTGATGACCGCAGAAATAATTAAAAACTTACAAGATGACGAAGTTAAGTGGCATATGTGGTTTCTAATTAGTTACAGAAAAGTAGCAGTGGCCAATGGACTAAAAAAAATAAATTACATTCCGATCAGAATCAGAATAGTAATAAAGATTGCTCTAACTACTGAACCCTTGTATTTATCTTTTATATTTTTTAAATAATAGTCAAGATTTTGCAACCCAGATTTCAAAAATGCATGAGAACTGTTGATATACGAGCTGATTAAAAGGCAGAGACATCCATGATGATATGGCTAATATAAAATGAATAGGAAAAACAAGTTCCAGAAAAGTTTGCCTTTTTGATTTTACAAAGGCTTTTGATTATGCAGATTAAAGCAAATTAAAAGCCTGAGTGTTCCAGGCCATCTCACTTGCCCATTGAATAATTTCAAAATGACCAGGACACAATTGTTAGAAGAAATATGCAATGACTAAATTGTTCAAGATTGAGAAGGATGTGTGCACAGTATATTGCCTACTTATGTACATTAACATATGTACAGAACATATCATGAGAAATGCTAAACTACAGTAAATAGAAAGTGAAATTAATATTGCTGGTAAAAACTTCAGCCTCCTCAAACATGCTGCTAATATTCCTTATATGGCTGGAAATAAAAAAGTGAACTACAAAACTATTGTTGAAAGCAAAAGACAATAGTGCTTGACTCTGCTGCTCAATATTTTATATTAAAAAAGCAAGTTACTGTATGTCAATACGAAGGTCTAACCCAATGCAGACAAGAAGTTGAAGGGCTCACGGACATTGTACGTTCTAGGCACAAAATTTAGCACAGATGAAATAATCAGGCAACTGCTACTTCAGAGAAAGATTATACCATAGCTAGTTAAATATTAAATTGTAGAAACATTGTACTGACCACAGAGGTAGATATTGACAAGGCCACAATTTTTGTAGTTGTAATCTATGACAATGAAAGTTGAGGCTTGCCTAAAGTTTTCTAAAAACATATTTCTTAAATACTGAAAAATGTTCACATTGTGAATGATCAGTGATGTTAGAAATTGAAGTCATTTTAACTTGATCTAATTGTTTTAAACTGATACATTTCAAAATGTATAGTTCATTCTCTAAACAGGGAGAAATCAATCAGTAATATGTCCCATAAAGAACACTTCTGTAAAAAAATAACAAATGTATAGTTTTGTTATTGCATTTATATTTTACCTTTTTCTCAAAAAAATTAAGGTTACTGGGTAAAGAATTATGTAATTCGGATCTCTATCACCCGAGGGAGTGGTGGAAACAACTCCAACATTTATTAGAGTGAAAACAACAAAACGGACTTTATAAAAATGAACATTATTCCTTGTTGCAGGTATAGATTAGATACCGTTAATAATGACAGATTGCAAGAACGCATTGCTAGGTCACATCTGAGGCAATTAGATGCAACCTGTATCCTATTTTTTAATATATACAAGAATATATGAAACAATTTACTAGATATCTTTCTGCCCTCCTCTACAAGATTACAAATCAGGTACTATATAATTTAGCTTCCGGCAAAATGATGTAGCAATTCTTTCAGAAACTTTGTCTCAAAGTGGCAATATAAATAAGGAGTACCTTACAAAAACAAATTTCCTAGCACAATTATGCACTTCATTTCTATTCTTAGATTGTTGAGTGTCATAAACCCACACAAATTAACCTGTACTTTCTAGAGCTACTAGAAAAGTACACTCACTACAGAAAGAAATACAACTAATTTTTTATGCATGTGAACATGTGTATGTGAGAACACATCCATATTGTAAAAGAAATCCTGAAATCTGCATATATATCTGCTTGATATTTCCTCACAATTTTCATTTTTACATTGAGAAAATGCTATGGTAAGTTAACACTATTTTGGAATTGATAGTCCTTTGTGCTGTTTATATAATTGCATCAACAGAAGTGATATATGCACATACTGTACTTTGATAATACTTTAATCTTTATAATGTGAACTTTCATTTTACGAATGCTGCATCTTAGAAACAGCCACATAAAGTCACAGGGGCTACCAAGAGTAGCAAAATAAAAAAAGAGCAAAGGTATTATTGATTTTTGTCAATAAATTCTCAATAGTATATTGTTCAATTGTACCTGAAATTGTTCAGTAATATACTTGTTCTTTGGTCCAGTCTGTTTTCCAAGCCTCTCACTGCGTTGAATTCACCAGTTTTTCTCCAAATTCATTTTCTGAAGGTAAAAAACAAATAATAAATTCATGAATAAATAATAGAATAAATATTCATCATTTTTTTCAGAATACAAATAGCATACATTCTTATATCAATGCTTGTAGTAGCAAAACTGCTACAAAGATCCACAATATAGCTAGAATCTATAGAGATGGTCATTTTTTCTAAAATAGAAACATGGAGTCTAAAACAGCTGAATAAGTGGGGAAAAAAACAAACTCTTATATTCAATTCTCCATGATTTGTAAATCTACTGCAGTACACATATATTTCTTTTAATATTCAAATGTGTCCATGTTATGACTATTTTTTGTAGTCTTCTGCAGTTTTACAAGAAATTAATGTACAGATAGAATGAAATTATTATATTGCTCTTATAAAATATAATATAATGAATGTTTCTAGCCAATAAAGGGGCATTAGTTTATATTCAAATTGACAAACAACATAGAAACTATTTAGTGAATATTGTTGCTTCAAAAACCTGAGTCTGGATTTGGAGGATGATATTTAGGATTTTATATGAGTTAAAGAAAAAAAACTGAATTAAAATTTCATGTAGAAATAATACTGTATGTATGTTCTTTTCAGACCAGAAAACTAAATTTGACTGGAGCAAATTTCCATACTTTAGTAATTATCTATTCCCCCCCAAAAAAAGTTACATAGGAAAAAATAATGTCCATGTACCATAAGGGAATGTAAGATATCTTAAGAGCTTTGAGGGACCTGAAGTATTCATAGGAATACCTCACCCCCATCCAGTTACAATGATTAATGATAACAACGTTGCAAAACATTTTTAGTTTCATAATTGTGTTGTACAAATCAATGTAATATGCCTTTAAATATTTAATTTATATACGATGATACAGATAGACTGAAATTAAAGATTTCAATGCCCAAGCAGCACGTCTCTCGTAAACTACCATATCTATATAATCCTTACCCACCCACTCACCCACCCACCCACCCTCAACCCTCCCCCCCTCACTTCCCAGAGCAGAGTACAAGGTTATTAATGAGGAAGTTAACAATAAAAGAAAAGAAAAGAAAAAAGGGAAAAAAAGAAAAGGAAATACAAAATGACAAATTTCAACCCATTACATGTAAAAAAAAAAATGGAGGGGATGTATGGTTGTCACTAAATGGATGCAAGGGAACTATTTGATGACCATCAGCTTTTAAGTACCATCAGTAGAAGTCTATTTTCATCAAATACAAGTACTAACATCAAGAAGAAAGAGGTTACCAAAGCTACCCATGGAATGAGGGATTCAAAAGCACTAGACATTTGAAAACTGGAGGAACTTAGTGGCAAAGCAGCCAAATGGCTAACAAATTTCTTCACTGCTATTGTGGGCTCTGGAAACGTGTCTGCTGACTGGGCCACAAGCATCTTTTTCAAGAATAAAGAGGATCCGGCAGATTGTTCTAACTATTGTCCAATTTGCTTCCTATCACACACAATGAAAATCTGAATGGATCTTCGACCAGCACCTATGTGACATTGTGAAAATTAGTACCAATAATGTGGCTTTGTCAAAGGTATAGCACCACTGATGCCACTCTCAGATGGTTGTGGAGAAAAACTGAGAAAAGGGGAAGACATTACCCTTGGCTTTTCTTGACCTTGTAAGGTTTATTGATCAGTCACTGATGAAATTAAAAACGTTGCATTCTTTGAATCGCTATAGGGAGCTGTGCTATTTAAAATGTAATACGCACTATGGATCCTTACAGCATATTTCATACTAAAAGGATGTTTTTAAATGTGGACTTGTTTCATTTAATGTCTTAAATGAATTCTCAACTCAGTGTTAATACATGACATAGTGAGGTTCACAGCCAACCATTTTTAAACATTCTCTGGATGGCCAATATATATGGGGGAAAAAACCATTTTGTGGAATTGATCAGTTAAAATACCATATTCCAACTCTCGATTCAGAATTCTTGCAAATAACAAATACTAGACAACCTGTAACCTACTGCATCATTTCACAGATATTTCTCTACCTAAACAGAGAAACACAATGGCAAGGGCAAAAAAAAAAACAAAAACAGTGGTAATGAGAGTAACTTCTGCTGGATTGACCACAGCTGACCACCAGCAGCCAGTGCTGGGACAGTCCCTCCAGCCTTCAGAAAGCTAGGGTGAGAATGGTCTACCTGATCTCCAGTAGCTAAAAATGGAGCTAGTCAACCCAGCCTCCATAGAACTAGGACAAGACCGGTCTACTAAACACCTGGGTAGCAACTTCCTTGTTTTCTTGTAGACATTTCATTAACCAAACTAGATAACATCATCAGTGCTAGTGATGATGTTACCTAGTATCATAGCACAGCAGCACTGAAGCAGTCAAAATTTGACAAATATCAATCCCAAATGTAAGTCATGATCCCTAGATTATGACTGCATTCTGTAAATTAGCCCATCTGAGGTACCTTGGTTCAAAAAACGCTGACTCTATGATGCACCATTTCACTCAGTTACAGGTTACAGACATGAGAGTTTTAGTAATATATAAATTCGCTCCTTATTTTTATGCTTTATTCTTTAATACCTTTTATTAAAATGCTCTTTGTTTATAAAAACATATCGTACACTTTGAATTATACAAAGCACATTGTAATTTTGGAGATATAGATGCTAATGCATCTGGAACAAATTCTGTAATCAAGAGATTTTACTTATTACTATTTTGCTATTTTAGCCAATCAAAATTGCAGTAATACAAAAAGGTTTAACACTTTGACTGGCAATAAAATATTTAGCATTAATACCCTTAGTTGTCCTTAATTTCTCCACGCCAAAAAGAACTTAACTGCTTTTTAAAACTGTCCCTGAACATAACTTTATCATTTGAATAAGCATCATGTGACTAAATTATACTTTGCAACATCTTTCAATAATTTCTTGCAACCTTTTATGTAGGAAATACTATAGGGTTATGCCTAAAAATGGAGTCACATACCTGGCACATTGTCAAAGTGGTTACATAATATTTTTTTTTATTCTGACTGTACTGATTTTTTTAAATTTGCTTTTTTGTATTCCATAGAAAATTCAAGTAAAATTATATGCCTAAAATAAAGCTGAAAATCAACAAAGTAAAAACTTGATCCTTTGCATTAGCCATAATTTAAATCATGTATTAACACTGAGTTGAGAATTCATTTAAGACATTAAATGAAACAAGTCCACATTTAAAAACATCCTTTTAGTATGAAATATGCTGTAAGGATCCATAGTGCGTATTACATTTTAAATAGCACAGCTCCCTATAGCGATTCAAAGAATGCAACGTTTTTAATTTCATCAGTGACTGATCAATAAACCTTACAAAAACCTGAATCAAGCAGTGATGTAGGCTATGTCACGATAAGAAAATACTGAAATATAAGAACTTTAGATGGTTCACTAAGAATGTTTCAGAGAATATGTATTTTGGGTATGTATATTTTTGTAGCTTGACAAAAATATGAATATATGTCATTAGATATGGGGAAAAAGGAATGCTGGATAAATTAGTCACATATTTCTAATCAAATCAAGATGATGTGATCCACCAAAGCAGAATGTATCATATCATGAATAGGTGCATACTTTACAAAATCTGCTAGAATCTTTTAAAATATTTCTCTGTTCAAAAGTTATTTATAAGATTTTATACAACATGTGAAAAAGCTATGATGCCCGTCTCGTCTAACAATCTTGTTTTGCTTACAAACTGTCCAAAGAATCTCTGTAGATGTTTTTTTGTTTTCATTTGTTTGTTTTATTTCTTCCATTGGTAATATTTTTAGCTGTTATTAAGAGGAGGAATATAAAGGCTAAGAAAATGAAGCTCCCTTAAATTTTACAACCCTTTCCTTGCAAAAGTTCTCATAGAAACGAGAGCTCTTTACTCAGCTACACATCATTTCAGGCCTTAAATCACAAAGTGAGCAGATCTCTCTTCCCTTCTACTCTTCGTAAGTCAAGAAAACCCCACTAGAAATTTTAGCCCTAATGAAACCATTAACTCTTCGCAATCCTCATTCCGGCTTTAGAGACTGCCACCGGAAGACAAAGCAAGTTGTGGAAAGCGATCTTTATATAAAAGGCAAATGTCAAAAGAAAAGCTCTGATATTTGGTTGGGCTCCCATTTTTCACACAGGCATTTCCTAAATCCATCTTTGATGAGCTTCCCCAGCTATAAATTCTACAAATTCCCTCTGGAGCACTACCATGTGTGCTTCGTGAAAATGTCAACTGCCAGTGCTGCAATTACTCACACTCTAGCAATCATGTGCACAATGCAGAATGGGTCGAATTCAGGTGAGAATGAGAACCCAGCAATCAAGCCTCGGAATGGAGAACAAAGCCATTTTCTTTCATTTGCCATCAACACAACCATCAAGGCCTTAATTACAAGGCAAGTGTCAAGTCTGGCTGGTGAAAGGCTTATTATTACACAGCTCAGCTTCAGATCAGATCGGTATTGATGAACTAACAAAAAAAAAAAAAAAAAAAGAGGAGGAAAGCCAGCTTACCCCACAAGCATGGAAATGGCTTTAAATGATTAGATGATTGGCAGATATGGAGAAAACAAAACTATTAATATTTTTAGGTGAAAATGAAAATTCAGTGAAAGATTAAAAAGCAAAATACCAGAAATTTCTACAAATATATTCCTCATTCAGTGTTGACTTATCTAACATTAATTGAATATTTATTTTAATTGAAATACTAAAAACAGGTCAATGGAATCTAACAGCAAATTCCAATATCAGATAGAAATTTTTACTTAACAATACTTTGCTTATTCTAAAACCAATTTTTTAAAATAACAAACTGAGTTCCTTCTTATATATTTGAGCATTTTGCTTGCCTTTTTAGACAGATGACACTTTTTTCTCTTTTGAGCAGCACTATCACTAACAACATATTTATATAGAAATAACTCTTTAAAATGCATGATGCAAACATATATGAAAATGTGAATCTTATAGGAAAATCTGCTTGTGCATAGTAGAGCCTACTTTGTTTGATTTCACTAAGAAGTGTAGTTAATATCCTTGATAGTTTCAGAGCCTTCTAACATTAACTAGAATGTTTCCATAGGCTTAAAAAAGTAAATTTAGAGGTTATTTCAAGTTGAGCTCATCTTTTTTTTAAAACTTTCCCACTTATAATAGGAGACCAAAAGCTCTATAAACAGTTAGTAGCATGCACAGATAATCTTATTTTCTACTTCTCAATTTAAAAAGTGCATATATTTCCATTTTAGTGAATAAAGATTACATCCAAAGGTTGAAAAAATAGAATTTCAGTCCAGCTAGTGAGCCAAGATGAGCCACTATTGAAGTAAATAAGATGGGTTCAAAGTTGTTGCAAGTGCGGTCTGTATAATTGCCATGCAAATGATGTCTTTTATGAAACATAGATCTATTTATTTATTTGTAAAATTTTCTATCCCAAGGGATTCTACATCATTGTATGTAATCTACATCATAGTATGAACTCAGTGTAAATGTATGCTTTGAAACACAACACCTTTGTTCAAATCTTACTTCAACCACTATTCTTCTAACATTTTTCTCCCACATGCATAATATGAATAACTCTGGATGGGGGAGGGGAAATCACCTGTGCAATGTTAAAATTGAATAACAAAAAAGTACAAAAATTATTCATTTTACCATCTTTGAGTATTACCCTAAAACTAACATCTAATTTGAAGAAAGAAAAGTACAAGCTAGCTCCATCGTTCGAAGAAAGATTCTCAGTTCTAAATCTAAGAATATTCTACAATTTTAAGAGACATAAAGAAAGACACTAAATTTCTTGGAATCACAGTATACTATGAAACGTCTACCCTGAGCTTATGTTTATATTATATAATGTAAAAGCAAAGAATTTTTTATTTAAAATGTTTTAATGTTTATTGGCCAATTAATTTTGGAATTAAAAAGTAATCCTTTAAAAAAGAAAAAAAAGCAAGGATCAGATATTTGCAGCAAGGAAAGAATACTTTCCATATGCATCTATATAAAAAGTTAATTAAATCAGCAGCTCCAGAATTTCACACAACATTGATTTTTTTCCCCCAAATCAAAAGACATTTTCTAACCAAATTTTTCTTTCTGGACTGATCACAGTGGTTTTTTCCCTGGAGGGTTTTAAGAAGCTTGGATTTTACCATTTTCCTACATAGCTGTGAAGTTCATATATACTACAGAGAGTTCTCGACTTACAACAGTTTCCTTAGTGACGGTTCAAAGTTATAGTAGCACTGAAAAAAGTGACTTATGACCATTTTTCACAGTTGTTTCCAGCATCCCCATGATCATGTGATCAAAATTCAGATGCTTGTCAAGTGGTTCATATTTATGACCCTTGCTCTGTCCCAAGCAAAGTCAATGGGGAAGCCAGATTCACTTAACAACTGGGTTACTAATTGATCACCTGCAGTGATTCACTTAACAACTGAAGCAAGAAATGTTGTAAAATGAAGCAAAATTCACTTAATAAATGTCTCACTTAACAACAGAAATTTTGCACTCAATTATGGTCATAAGTCAAGGACTACCTGTACTTTTATGTTTACTTAGAATAAATAATTATAAGAAATAAAAAACATTATCCATCAACTTTTAAAATATTTATAATGAACTCAAAACAAAAATCCAGTTATTTCAATGGAATTGTGTGCTTTGTTTTGTTTTTACATGATAAATAGAAGTCAAAAAGCATCTTAAAGCAGCCACACCCTTTTTAGGCTTATTCAAGGATTACATCACGATGATCTTCGTAACACTGGAACTGAGATCAATGAAGATCTGATCAGCTTTATCCACAAATAATCATGGTTGCCCATAGCAAGCCATCCACTATTCCAGCTTCCTCTCTCCAAGATTTTGGTACAAGAATGCTAAACGGCAGAGAAAAGGAATGCCAGCTGATTCTGCATGGATGAATTGGAGACAGAAAAGAATCTAGCATGTGTTGCATGCATTGCTGCGACACAAAATCCCAAATAGTCCTGTAGCTCTGCTTAATTCATCACAAGGTTTCTTCCATTTATTCATATTAATACAGTCTTTGTTACCTTGTAGTTGATTTGCTTCTGTGACAAGAAAGAGTATGCTCCCTATCTCCACAATATCAGATTAAATGTGGGTGCTGATATCAGTTAGGAGAAATCAGATGTCGTGGAGGAAACAAAACATTCAAGAATATTTCATGGGCTACCTTAGTGTCAACAATGAGATCCCCACAGAAGAAGAAAGTTAGCATAAATCCTAGACCCCACCTAATATTACTTTGGCTAACTCAGAAATGCAGATGGTTATGTAGCAACAGGGATGATATTCCAGCAGTATCCTTGCATTGTCCCAGCTATCAAAACACAGCAGCCTGCACTGAAAATTAGTTGACTATTGGATGGAGCACCTGGTCAGCAAAATGGAATTCCTATAAATCACAGCAGCTCCAATTCCCCAACTTCCATTGATCAGCAGTGACCTTACCAAATGAACTTCCAACCTTTACTCTCAGCCATGCCTCTACAATACATATTGGATCAGCATTTTCATAGAAGGCTAAAACCCAAATAATACATGTTTTACTGGCAATTGACCTGGTTTTGAAGAATAGGACCTGTAGCTTGGAATGTGCCCCTTGAGCTATTTAGAAAGAAAAAGAGGCCAATGCCACTGATAGGATAAGTATAAAATGTTTTAACAAATTAAGACAAAATAAGGATACAAAGTACAAAAACATTTAAAAGTGATTTCCATGGCTTCTATAGTATTTAGAGGAGTCAGATTATTGGAGGGCAGTACAATTAGAAGTAAACATTACAGTGCCTTCTGATACTTTTCTCATCTTGATTCCTTTTCGGCCTTTTAATATTCAAAAAGAATTATTCCCACCAGGTAAATAGGGATTAAGGGTCTGAAAAGACTTTGTAATCAATTTTATTTAGTGACCTGGCGGGTACATGTATTTTATTTAAAATGATGAGAGTACAATGTTTCAACCTTGCATTTAAGGAGACTTTGCTGTGTGGGGATTGGTCTTATTTTCTTGCATGCATTTTAGTAGTTTTCATAGGATCACAGTCCTCCAGAATTTTGAAAGTGATTTTGTGAATCAATATAATGGAAACTCATGCAAAGAGCACAGTAGAAGAACGTTGAAACCACCTGCCTAAGTTGCTGCTTTACATTTACAACATTCCTCACCTTGAGAACATCCTGATTCTACTGTACCCATGAAGACCATATTTCTTTATAAACCACCATTTGTAAATTTAAGAGTGTCTTTCTAAGGAATAGTTACAATATACATGAATACAACAAAAGCAGAGGGGTTTTTTTTTTTTTGCTGTAGCTATTTCACTGCTGAATAGGCTATCAGAATAGACTGCAGTGTTTCTCAACCTTGGCCATTTTAAGATGTGTGGACTTCAACTCTCAAAATTCCCCAGCCAGCATGGCTGGCTAGGGAATTCTGGGAGTTGAAGGCCACATATCTTAAAATGGCCAAGGTTGAGAAACACTGGAATAGAGCTTGGTGGCTGCAATGGAATCTTATGATACCCCACTGCTTGCTTCCCTCCATGCAGATGTAGTACCATTAAGGACTACTAGTTGAGTATGGTTTGTCAGCCAGTTACAAATCCATCTGATGGTGATGCTGTCTATCCCACATTTTTCTAGTTTACCAATTAGTAGGTTGTGGTTTATTTGTTGAATGCCTTGCTGAAGTCTAGATATACCAAGTCCACAGCATTTCGCTGGTCTACTAATTTAATCACTTTGTCAAAGAATGAAATAAGATTGGTTTGGCAAGATATGTTTTTAACAAACCCATGCTGGCTACTAATTATAACTTTGTTTCTAGTATTCACAGATCTGTTTTTATTTTTTATTTTTTCAGGATCTTCCCAGGTATCGATGATAGGCTGATTGGTCTGTAGTTTCCTGGGTCTGTTTGTTTATTTTCCTTTTTTGAAAATGGGAACCACATCAACTCTTTTCCAATCTTCTGGCAGTTTCCTGATGCTCCAGGATTTTTTAAAGATACAGTACAATAGTTCTGAGATAAATCTGCCAGCTCCTTCTGAATTCTGGGGTGTAATCCATCAGGTCCTGGTGATTTATATTCATCAAGATTGCACAGGTGTTCTCTTGCCATTTTCTTGCTTATTTTAATTTGTATTTCTAGTCTGTCTTTTACAGTTATGTTTTTGGTAAGTTGTGCTGTAGTTTTTTTTAACATGAAGACTGATGCAAAGAATGAGTTAAGCAGCTCTGTTTTCTCTCTACTGCCTGTTACAGAATAGAATAGAATAGAATAGAATAGAATAGAATAGAATAGAATAGAATAGAATAGAATAGAATAGAATAGAACCTTTATTGTCACTTTGAATGTACATTAATTGGCATACATTAAAATGAAATTTTGTTGCATATAGCTCTCAAACGTCACCTCCAATATACACTACATAAATATGACAAAACTAAATAAATACAGAATTATACATATACCCACATATATGACACAGAGAAACAACATAGTCTAATTTGGATTATGTATACATGTGCGTGGCACGAAAAACGAATCTTATGAGTTTACTAGATGGATGGCATACATCCTTGCCATCTTCTCTTTTTAATGGACCAATTGTTTCCTTGACTTTTTTTCTTGTTATTTATATGTTGGAAAAAAGTTTTTTATTATCTGTAATTTTTTTTGCAGGTCTTTGTTCATTCTGAACTTTTGCTTTCCTGACTTCATCTTTGCAGATTTGGGTTATCTGTTGATATTCTGCCTTAGTTATGTGTCCCTCTTTCCATTTTTGTACTTATTTTGTCTTTCAATTTATTGGAGAGATCTTTGTGCAACCATGCTGATTTCTTCTTGGATTCCTTGTTTTTCTTTTTCAGTGGTATTGTGTTGGACTGGGCTTTAGTGATCATATTTTTCAGTTTCCCAGGCTTCTTGAGTTGTTTTCCCCTTTAGGATTTTCATCCATGGAATTTTGCTTAGCCTCTCTCTGAGTTTGTTAAAATCAGCTCTTCTAAAGTTTAATGCACTGGTTGGATTATATTCTATTGCTGGTGTTTGCATTATATTGAATTCCAATATGACACGGTCACTCTCACCCAAGGTTCCGGCAACTTCAACTCTATCACTTCTTCTCTATTAGTAAGAATTAGCTTTTCCTCTAGTTCCCTTCTCTACCTTTTGGATGACAAAGTTGTCAGCTAAGTTGGATAGGAATCTGTTCGATCTCCCACTTGCTGCATTGTTTCTCTCCCAGCTGATATCAGGGTAGTTAAAGTCTCCCATTACTAGTTTGGTATGTCTCCGAAATACATTTGTTAATTGATTAACAAAGAGTTCATCTATTTCTTCTGCTTGGTTGGATGGCCTGTAGTATATGCCTATTCCGTGTTTCCCTGAAAATAAGACCTGGTCTTATTTATTTATTTTTGCCTCCAAAAGAGGCACCAGGTCTTATTTTCAGGGGGTGTCTTTTCCATTCACCTTGCGGCAGCAGCCCTGCCCAGCCGGCCCACTTCTTCTGTGGCTAAAGGAGCAGCTTCATTCTGCAGCTGAGAATGGAGCTCCAGCCTGCATTTCGAAGTCAGAGGCCTTTCCTGAAAGCCTCTGCAGCTGAGAACCGAGCTACAGATTGAATCCATAGCTCAGTTCTCAGCTGCAGAGGCCTTCTGGAAAGGCCTCTGACTGCGAAATGCCATCTGGGGATGCTGCAGAAGAAATGGGCTGGTGAGGAGAGGCAGGTGTCGATTGATGGGAGGCCTGATAAGTGGGTGCAGAGCATGTGGGGCACTTCCACCTCCCCACCCCAGCTTGATTTTTAGGCTTGCGCCTCACCCCAAAACTAGGGCTTATTTTTGGGGTAGGTCTTATATTTGGTCCACCCCCCAAAAATCAAGCTAGGGCTTATTTTCAGAGTAGGTCTTGCTTTTGGGGAAACATGGTCGCAATATCAATCTTTTTTCCTTTTATATTGACCCATATGGATTCTAGGTGGTTTTCATCCTTGGTTTTATGTATTTCTGTAGAGACATAGTGATCTTTTATATATAATGCAACTCCACCTCCTCTTTTGTTAGGTCTGTTAGAGAGGAAAAGGTCTGAATAGAGAAGCCACTTCTAAAACAAGAGTATTTGCCTGAACAGCTTACTTGTCCAGATGTCAGAAATGACATATTTATATTGCATTCTTACATCTCTCTTTCTGAGGATCTCATCAAATCTATCCAGGCATGGCTTGGTTGTCTTCTTTTTCTCTTCAATCAATTCACTCTTCCTACATCTATTTGCTCTGAAATTTCTCTGTATGACCAAACTATCTCAACATCTTCTTTCGGACAGGTAATTTCCTTTTGTATTCAATCCACATACATTCATTCTTGCCCTATCTCTTCTTGTTTTATCATGTATACTCATATAACCCATTCCCACCATATTCAACTTTTTTTGTTTCTCTCAACATATCAAATTCTCACTTCCATAGAAGAAAGTTGGAAAAAGCATGTTCTTATAAAAACCCATTTTCATGATTTTGTACCTGACCCCATGCTACTATTTTTCTACCAATATTTGCACAACTTAAAATGTCTTCATCTATTTTTTTTATCATCTACAATAAAATTTTGCAAGATACACAGATTCATTTGTTTGCTCTATTTTTTGCTTTGTTCAGGTACATTTAATAACTGCCTGATGAAGTGAGTGTACAAAGTTTCAGTGATCCTGGAAAAATAACTTTGTGACCAAGGTGCACATTTATGATCTTTGCAATGTGTCTCAGTTGGTCATATGTTTGCCATTACAATCAATTAGTACATGTTTTCCTTTGCTTGACCCATTTTTTTTTCTTTTTCCCCTCCTTACAGAAGGGAGAAATTGGAGAGAAAGGGGTTACAAAAGAGTAAGCAGGCACACAATGGAGATTATATATCAAAGGAATGAACTAGTGCTGGCTGTTTGCATAATGCTCATTATGTGCCTGCTTACTCTCTTTTAATTCCTTCTTTTCCAAACTCTTTGCTCTGTTCTGGGGGTGAAGGGAGAAAAAAATAGTTCAGGCATGGTTGATATTGCCTAAAGAGACTGCTTGTTTAGCAAACCTCTCCTGTGCCTGACCCAATTTTCCCCCTTTTGTAGTAGAGAAAGATTGTTTAAACAATCTCTTTAAGCAATCAGTTCTGTGTTTGATGCATTTTTTCTCCCCCATCACAGACCAGAGAGATTGAAGAGGAAGGGATTATAAGAAAGAAACCAGGCACACAATGGAGAATACATATTTATTATTAGATTTTTGTTTTTGTTGATGTTGTTTACCATCCAATGTCTTTTGGAATTGGATCAGATTATAAGATATTTAATAAGTAAATAAATAAAATGTATTTATTTATATATTTAATTTATATATGTATTTAAAAATAAATAAAATTTATTTACTCCTCATTATTTTTAAGATGCTTTTTGACTTCTATTTATCACGTAAAAACAAAATAAGGCACACAATTACCTGCTTTTTCTAAATTAAGAAAAATAAACATTGTTTTTCACATTCACCTATTTTTCTATGATCAGATTAGGCTCAAATCATTTGAAAGTAATCACTCACTATCTGTATGATTACAGTATTGTGGAGAGGTTGAGACAATTTTTAAAAAAATGTCAATAAAGGTAAAAATATAAATTTGGCCTATCATTAGTGTTCTGTCAGTAAGTGTAAAACAGAATTTAATTTAACTTTATGACAAGAGGAGAAAAGAAAAAAAATGGAAGAGGATGAGGGATTTAATAAGTGTTTTTATATCAAGTAAACTGAAATCAGAAATTTTTTAGTCAACTTTCAAATACCAAAGGAATGTCTGACAGCTTTCTAGATGATATAATGAATTATACCACGATTCAGTTGCACATTCTTTTTCAAAACTCAGCTGTTACATTTTTTAATTAAAATTATTTTTTTAAAGATGATCCCAGATATTATAGCATTAAATAGAGATTTGTTATGGAGCGATATAGAGTTGAAGGAATTAAGGGAAATAGGTGATCCTATAGAAACATATTGGTTTAAAAAGGATATTAAAAAATTATTAAGAGGATTCAAAATCCCTTTTTAAAAAATTTGATAGAACTATATAATAAATGGAGATACCGGTTAATGCCAGGAATTTCTCCTTTAACACCAGTGGTGGAAATGGAGAAATTCCCTAAGATTGAATTGAAAGAATGGATTAGTAAATAAAAAAAATCAGATATATAAATGGAATTACTGGAGGAACAAGATAAAGAATATAATACAATTAAAGAATGTTTTATCAGATATTAAATTAAATTGGTTGAATTTAATACATTTAGAGAAATAGATAAAAATGGAAGAAAAATTCGAGGTGAAAGATAGACAGTTAACAAAATTTGAAATGATTATAAAAGAAAGTGAGGTAAAGGAAGACTATATAGGTAAAGGAAAAATTGGGAAAATATATAGAATATTAACTGAACCAGAAGATCAGGCAAAAATTTTAAAATTAATTTGGGAAACAGATTTAGGAGAAATAAACGATAAAGATTGGAAAAATATTTGGAATAGAAGAGTATATAAGAATATGTCAGTTAGAGTTAAGGAAAATGGATATAAATTGATATAGAGGTGGTATCTAACACCACGTAAATTAAATCAAATAGATGCTAAATATACAAATATTTGCTGGACATGCAAGAAAGAGATTGGAACATATAAATATATGTGGTGGGATTGTGATAGCACACAGATATGGGACATGGTGTTTAGGGAAATTAGAGAACTTTTGAATGTAAATTTAGAGATGTCACCGAGGATTGCATTACTGTTACTAGTGGAAAAACAAGATATAAATGAAGCAAAAAAGGAATTGATTGTAAATTTGATAATGGCAGCTAGATTAGTGATGGTTAAATATTACAGACGGAATTGGGTTATTCAAAGGAATGAGTGGTATAATGAAATATGGAATATGGCAATAAATGATGAATTAACAACAAAAATTAAATTTAAAAAAAAGGATGATTAAAGTAATAATTATAATGAAATATGGGAGGATTTTATAAAAACAGCATTGGTGGAAGGCAAAGGGAATAACCCTATTCAGGAATATATGCTGTTTTGGAGGGGATAAGGGCACAATTGAAATATATTGTATATGTTACTTGTTATATGAGAAGACATGTAAGTAATAAAAATAGTCTCCAGGGATTGGGTGCACTGTAATATTTGTATTTTTTGTATTGTTTTTTATTTAGACTTATATGTATTATGTTTGTATTATTTGTATTTGAATAAAATTTATATTTAAAAATATTTTTTTTAATTTTAAATTAATTTTTTAAAAAATAAATTAATGTTCTATTTATTTATTTTATTTTATGTAACCATTCATTTCATATACATGACTCTGAGCTGCTTATAATAAAATAAGAACAAATACAATATGTATTATAAAATAAAAACACATAGCAGCTAAGCATCATAAAATAGCTATCAAGAAAGCCAAGAGATGGGCTCCATCACAATTCTGAGGCCCCAGGTCTAGGCACAAAACCAAGTCCAGCAGAGTCAGGGCCCGGGGTAACCTAACCTCAGGTGGAATGATGTTTGACAGACTGGGTACCTTGTAGAAAAGGCCCCCCTTCTTGGGTCCCACCAGCTGATACCCCTTAGCCCATGGCATTCGGAGCATGCCCCTCTTCGCCAGACCAAGAGGAAAGGATAGAAACAATTGGCAAGGGACTATAGTGGGACCTTATTTCCATATTGTTACCACAATCATTCTCCCTTTAAAAATGACTAAATAACAGCCTTTTATTAGGAATTCAAACATTGTAACTTCTTACAAAATTCATTGAAACTTAGTTCATCCTGGCTCTGGATGGCATAAGATAATTAGGTTAACTTGTGCCATTGTTTTTTTTATAAAAACTATTTGTGTGGAGTTTAACAGTGATCCTCAACAATAATATAATATGATGAAATAAAATTATTATATCTTCCCTTACTGACATAAATAGTAAAACAATAGCAGCCAAGTAGCTTTCTGTAGTAATAGTGGTAGTTGGATATAAATGTAGAAACATAACGAATGAAGTTGACCACAATATTTACAGTATACTAATATTCTTTAAAATATTAATATAATCCATGAGTTTTCACCTGAACCCGGTGCCAGCATGTTTGGAAGTTGAGTCACAGCAATTGCACTTCTTGTTGATTTGAAACATTTCACTGCTTATCAAATTAGCTTCTTCGGCCTTGGGTAAGCAGCAAAACATTTCAAACCAACAAGAAAAGATTTCCAATTGCCATGATTCAACTTCCCAAAAACTGAGAATCTTCACTGATCAGTGTCAGTATATTTGTCCATTCTCAGTACATAATAGTTATTGCTATTTTCTTTGGGATGCTGTAGAGGATAGCTGTGATTATTATTTCTGAAATATAATGGTGGTAGATAATGGTACCTAGAGAAAAAAAATAAAGAATCCAAAGTGGGAAAACAATGAATAGTGCAGCAAAAAATAATTTATAGAAACCTTCCTAACCTAATTTCCTTGTATTGCTAATTTAACTGGTGGTTTCCTGATACTGATAGGGGCAGTTTAATACAGGTGAATTTTTGAACCTTAAGTATTATGCTTTTCATTAAGAATGAGTACTCTGTACTTGCTGTTCTGAAGTTTTGGGGAGCACCCTTTGGCTCCATATCTTCCATCTGCTGTTCCTATCTCTGATGTCCCTATCTCCTCACTGTTGCTGCCACTGATAATTTATTTGTGTACGCCAGCTGATGTCTGTGTGCTGCTTTTTTTCTTCTTGCAACCATAATTATTTACTTAAATGTGAATAACAAATTTTCTAACAAAAGAGCCAGGAGGCCCCAATGATTATGGGATTTTTGCTATGATAAGGACAATGAATTTACTCCTTGATGGTAGTCATGATTGGAGTTGTTACTTTAATATGTGGTATGTCACACAAAAGCATAATGTGTCAGTGTCATGGAATAGCCACAGGATAGACATGCGGTAGTAGCGTGGAGCATTGTATGAGGGATAATCAAAGAGGATAGGGGTTCATTGTTGTAATGTTAAAAGTTGTTTTTAAATAACCTTCCTGATCAGGAACTTTGCAGGAAGAGCAACTAATGGATTAGGCTCATTATTTTGTTAAATTAATATTTCTTTTAACTCTGAAACCTTAGTCATCATAATCACAGTTCAAATAAAATCAGAAGAGGGGATCCTGCCTTCTGTTATGTCCTGAGCCTGTGGAAGCAGGCTCGGGGCATTGTAACAGTCCTGGGCAGGTGCAAGCTGCCCGGGATCAGACTGGCTGTCGCCAGCACGTGCGCGCATGCGTGGGTGCTGGCGCGTCAAATGTTGCAGATTGGCCCGGGAATGGCCTATAAAAGAGGCCGGGAGATTTGGGCATTGTCGGCGTCTTGTAATCAGTATGCTGAACAGAAATAAAGAAGTTCCTGAGAACTACAACTGCTTCTCGTGTCATTGCCATTTCGCGAAGGATGCAACACTGGCGACGAAGGTGGGATTGCCTTACATCGACCGAAGACAGGTGTAAGCTTACCCAAGAGAGTCCTGAGCGGTAGGAACGGCGTTGACTCGGCAGCTACCCGCCAATCCAGCGAGCATCGGGGGTAGGCTGGCTGATAGACCCTTCCTTTTCTACAAAAATGGCAAAAGTAGGAAGATTTTCAGAATTCGACGTCTCGCATCCGGAAAGATGGGAGTCTTACGTAGCCAGGGTGGAAAACTATCTTAAAGTCAACCAAGTGAGAGAAGATAGTTTGAAGGCCGCCACCCTGCTGTGCGTTTGCGGTCAAGACGCATTCGAAATCGCTGAAAACATAGCAGCACCTGTACCTCTAGAATCTGTTAACTACACAGATCTCAAAAAACTACTCAAGGAACACTTCTAGCCCAAGCTGTCCGTCATCGCTTGGCACCACACCTTCGAACAGAGGGATCAGCGACCCGGAGAATCAGCCAAAGAATAAATTGCTGCGCTGAGGAAAGCCACTAAACACTGCGAGTTCAAGGATCTAGAAGAACGGCTGAGAGACAGATTTGTATGTGGACTGGGCATAGAGAATTACAGCAGAGACTTTTTGCTAAAGAAGACTTATCATTCCAAGATGCCTTGAGAGAGGTTACTGCAGAAGAGGCAGCGGGCGGTGCCATCAAGAACATGAGGCCGATCAGAAGCACTCCAGAGGCTGCGTCCGTGCACCAGGAAGGAGCCCAAAGGAACCCAGAGGAGGATCCTGACGGTGAAGTAGACCGTCTCTACCCCATGAAAGAAGGGAAACAGAAAGGAAGCTCTTCAGCTCTCCCCAAGTGCCTCAGTTGTGGAGGTCGCCACAAGAGGAACGACTGTAGATTCCGCTCCGCTATCTGTAGAGCATGCGGAAAGCAGGGACACATTGCAGCTGTGTGTCTGAGCCGTCAGAAGGTACAACCTCAGGAAGAATTGCACCTGAAAGGTACCAGGGTTCCCAGCCAAAACGGTGGGGTTCTGTGCTTCGCGAAGAAGCATTTACAAGACAGGCACACACAAGCCCATCAAGAAAAAGCTGTCACTTAAAGTGAAGCTACAAGGGATTCCATTGGCTATGGAACTGGATACGGGGTCTGCACTCTCGATCATTTCCATGCACACATTTAGGAAGATTTGTTCTGGCAGCGGATTTCAGGCCAAGCTGAGACCTTCCAACATTGTGTTAATGGACTTTCAAAACTCCAGAGTGTGTGTTAAGGGGGAGGCCACCCTTAACGTACAGTATAAGGATTTTGAAGGTCCACTAGATGTAGTAGTAGTAGGGGGGGAATGAACGAGTCTCATAGGACACGATTGGTTTGAGGCCTTGGGAATACATGTCACAGGGCTCAATAGTTTGCAAACACTTGACCTACTTGAAGTCTGCAAAGAATTTGCAGATGTTTTCAGCCCCTAGCTGGGCACGTACAAAGGACCCCCTGTGTCACTGAAGTTAGACCCCACTGTCACCCCTATTAGAATCAAAGCAAGAAGGGTTCCTTTTGCTTTAAAGGGTAAAATTGACACTGAATTAGACAAATTGATTCAGCAAGGAGTCTTAGAGCCTGTCGACTCCAGTCCTTGGGAGACCCCCATTGTCACGCCTCTTAAGGCAAATGGGGACATTCGCATCTGTGCAGATTACAAATGCACTCTGAATAAGGCATTGCAGCAACATGCCTATCCTGTCCCTGTGGTCAGTCATATCCTGGCCTCCCTCAAGGGGGGGCGCATTTTTGCAAAGCTTGACCTAGCTCAGGCGTATCAACAGCTGCCTGTTGATGATGCTGCTGCCGTAGCTCAGACCATTGCGACCCATAGGGGGACATTTAAGGTAAAGAGATTACAATTCGGAGTAAATGTCGCTCCTGGAATTTTCCAAAGCATAATGGAAAACACATTACGGGGTATACCAGGGGTTTGCCCCTATTTTGATGATATCCTAATTGCAGGGGACTCTACACACAACTTAGCTGAGAGATTAAGGGCTGTTCTGCTGAGGTTCAGGAAAACGGGCCTCAAACTTAAGAAGGACAAATGTAAAATTGGGGTGCCTTCTACAGATTTTCTGGGATTCAAAATCGATGCTACCGGTATTCACCCTGCTGAATCCAAACTGAAAACCATTATGAATGCCCCTAGGCCAAAGTCCAAGGCCGAACTACAGGCTTTTCTGGGCCTTCTGAATTTCTATAACTCCTTCCTCCCAAACAAGGCTAGTGTAGCCGAGCCTCTTCACAGGCTTCTGGACAAACAGGCAGTGTGGCAGTGGTCACAAAAACACGAAGCAAGTTTCAGTGAGGTCAAGGCCTTACTCACTTCTAACAGTGTGCTTGCACATTTCAATGAATCCTTTCCTGTGTGCATCGCTTGTGATGCTTCTCCTTATGGGGTGGGAGCCGTACTAAGCCACCTCAGATCAGATGGAACTCAGGTTCCTGTTGCATATTAGTCCAGAACCTTGTCTTCTGCTGAGCGAAATTATGCTCAAATAGACAGGGAGGCTTTAGCTGTTGTTGCTGGAATCAAAAAATTCCATGATTTCCTATATGGCAGGCATTTCACGGTCTTCACTGACCATAAGCCTTTGTTGGGACTGTTTACCACACATAAACAAACTCCCCAGATCATCTCCCCCAGAATGCTGAGATGGTCTATCTTTCTGTCTGCCTATGATTTCTCCTTACTTCACAAACGGGGAAGGAAATGGGCCATGCTGACGGCCTCAGTAGATTACCCCTGCCGGTAATAGAAGCTGACCCTGCACCAACTATCAATATCCTCTCCATTCAGGCCTTGCCTGAGTCTCGTTTAGATGCCAGGGATGTGGCTGCTGAATCAGCCACAGATCTCACACTTTCACGTGTCCTTTCTTGGGTTTTATCTGGATGGCCAGAGAGCTGTCCTGGCACTGAGTTTCAGAGTTTCTGGTCCAAAAGGAACGAATTGTCCACCTTCCAGGGTTGTCTGCTTTGGGGAAGCAGAGTTGTCATTCCTACCTCAATGAGGACTAGGGTCTTAGGTTCCCTCCACGAGGGTCATCCTGGCATTGTACGCATGAAGGCGCTTGCGCGCAGCCATTTGTGGTGGCCTGGGTTAGATAGAGACATTGAAGCTAAGGTGCATGCATGCCACCTTTGTCAACGCTCGCGCCCTGAAATGCCCCAAGCTCCTGTACATAGATGGGAGGAAACACAGTCTCCATGGTCTAGGGTGCACATTGACTACGCTGGGCCTTTTCAGGGTCAATTCTTCTTGGTCCTAGTTGATAGCCATTCAAAATGGCTTGAGGTTGTACCTGTCTCTTCCACCACCACTGCAAAGACTATTCAAGTACTGAGGGGGATTTTTGCTGCACACGGGTTTCCAGACGTCCTCGTGTCTGACAACGGCCCTCAATTCACTTCTTCCGAATTCCAAGCTTTCTTACAGGCCAACATGATTCGTCATGCCACCTCTGCGCCTTTCCACCCGTCCACCAACGGTATGGCTGAACGCATGGTTCGCATCACCAAGGACGCCTTGAAGAAAATTACCTATGGAGACTGGCATCACAGGTTGGCTGACTTCCTCCTTTCTTATCGCACTACACCGTCCACTTCTACCGGGAGGAGCCCAGCTGAACTACGTTGGGGGCGCAAACTGACCACCAAGCTTGACCGGTTGCATCCGGACAGACTTCTTTCCACACTCACACACCCCAGGCCACCTAGACAACTGCTTGTGGGTGCCCCGGTTTGGACTCGTAACTATGGGCCTGGCCATTCATGGATCCCCGCCACTGTATCCAGAGTCACAGGTCCTCTGTCTTACGAGGTGTCTCTGGACAACGGTCGTGTCCTGCGACGACACATCGACCAGCTCCGCACTAGACGGGACCTTCCCACTGAGACTCCTGGGTCTTTTCCAGGGGGGGAGGGGGACCCTTTAGGGCAAAGGGAAGAGTACGGGCTGCTGCCCATCATTAACGAGGAGGCTACAGACAGCCCATTCCAAAGTTCTGCGAGTGCTCCAAACAGGAATTCACGGAGCCCAACTAGAACTCAGGCACCAGTGCCTACTCCAGCCAGGGAGTCACCCCGGGGGCATAATCACTACTCACCCGCATCACTCAGTACTCCAGTCAGGGAGGATATCCGGGAGCATCCAAACAAATCACACCCTGCAAGAGAGCTGGCACACATTCCCTCTAGTTTGCCCGACACTATCCCTGTCCCTAGAAGGGGGCAAGCATACAGAGAGGTGGTCGAGGAACCAAATCCCGACTACAACACCTCTGACTTCACTCAGGGGACAACTGAGTTTTGGGACAGCACTGAAAACCCTACAAGCCCGGGGACAGAACGGGAACAAGGGGAAAGACAACCTCCTGACCGGTCTTGGACGGACCTGGGAGGTTCTACTGGATCGCCCAATAGTGACAGTCACTTAAGAGGGCCAGAGAGCCTGCAGCTAGGCAGGACAACCAGGTCAAACAGAGAAAGAAGCCCTGGCCTGACGAGCCCGGTGGGCAAGCAAGCAGGCCAGGCATTGGAGCACAGTCCTTGGGAATCACCAGGGTGTAACAGGGGGGACAGGTATGCATCACCCCTCAGTCAAGGGGTACTTGGCAGGTACCCAGAAGTCAGGAGGTCACAGAGAGCCAGAAGATCTCCTAAGTATTTAGAAGATTTTGTAACTCTACTGGCAAAACAGAGTTAACAAAGAACATTCCTGTACACATAGGAAAATAGAACACTGGGAATGATAGAAGCAGAGGAAATAACTGGCACTAGGTAGTATGGGCACCACGCTCGCATTAGGTTGTATGTTATTATTGTATGATCATAGTCTTAGCCAGGGGGGAAGGGGTGTTATGTCCGGAGCCTGTGGAAGCAGGCTCGGGGCATTGCAACGGTCCTGGGCAGGTGCAAGCTGCCCGGGATCAGACTGGCTGTCGCCAGCACGTGCGCACATGTGCGGGTGCTGGCGCGCCAAATGTTGCAGATTGGCCCGGGAATGGCCTATAAAAGAGGCCGGGAGATTTGGGCGTTGTCGGCGTCTTGTAACCAGTATGCTGAACAGAAATAAAGAAGTTCCTGAGAACTACAACTGCTTCTCGTGTCATTGCCATTTCGCGAAGGACGCAACACCTTCAGTGAAGCTTCTTCTCCATTCTGTAATTTTCAATGTTTTGTGAAGCAACAGGAAAATTAAGCAGTATCTTTCTTGGGCTAAAAGTCATACAATTCACTTTTTGAGGCTAAAGAGAAGTTGCTTACAAAACCCTTATCTAATAGCAAATGAGCATAAGTTAAAAACTGTAAACTTAGTATGTAAACCTTATGGAATACTTAGATACCTACTTATTTATGCATTTATTAAATGTATATGTGCTCATCTCCCTGATAGTATTGTTGTTGTTGTCGTTGTTGTTGTTGTTGTGGTTGTTATAAGTTGCACTGCAATTTTAAACTGTTAAGCAACATATTTAGAAATCTATTTTTTAAGGTAATTGTAAAGATTCCCTTCTTAATTGCTGTTGATACTGTATATACTAAGGGCTACTGTTTTGGGGCAATGGTATGGAACCAACCTGGGATCTTTTCTTTGTCTTCCAATATAGAGTTCAGCCCAGGAATTACCTATTAATACAATTTCTGTTCCTCTGCTTCTTAGGTTCTGAGCCCAAACAAATCAGCCAATGCTACCACCAGATGCAGAACAGCAGACAGTAGCAGAAGGAAAATGAGGGGAATTTAGTTCATTATTGAAAGAAAATCCTATGATATTCCACAGACAGGAAGCTGTACCTCTGAATACTCAGTTAAGTAACATGACTTTTCAATAGTTTTCCTTAAATGTTCTTTTTGATGTTATTAAAGCATCAGCAAAAATAAATATAACAACATCTATAGTAACTCTAACATAAATAAAATAAGAGGTAAACTGAACTTTACTATGAAAAACAGCTTCTTTTCACTTTTGAAGATAAGGAGTGCTATTTTGCCCTAACTCAAAAAAATACATTCCAAATGTATTTTTTTGAGTTAGGGCAAAATATCACTCCTTATCATCAGAAGTGAAAAGAAGCTGTTTTTCATTACCAGTCATTGCATCTTCAAAGAAGCTAATTTGCAGACAAAAGAGGATTGAGACACCTGTCCAAGATCATTTAGGTCTTACGAAACCAGCTTCTGTTTTAGGAGAACAAATTGGGAATGCCATTTAAGAACTCATAAATTACATTTAAGTGTCATTTAAGAACTCATAAATTACATTTCCTAAAAGTAGAAAGCAGTTTTGGGGTTGCATTTTAAACAAGAATGTAAACAAGGATTCCAGAAAATAATATTGAATAGTGAATGTGTTAGTAATAGAATCTGATTTGTGGCCAGTACTCATTTTCCAAGATAGATGAATACACCTCTTTTGACTCTCAAACTTAGAATTTTGTGATTATGCACTTCATTCAGAAACAAACAAGTTTATAAGCCACCCCAGGTTTATGATAATTTCATTACACATATAGTTACATCATGCATACAAAACATAGCAACAAACACAATTCCAGAGCTATTAGAAGGAGGAGGAGGAGGAGGAGGAGGAGGAGGAGGAGGAGGAGGAGGAGAAAATAGTATGGCTGTGCAAATTTTAAAAAAAAATGTGACAGAAGTGTTTTGCCTCTTACACAACATATCATTTCTCTGATGTTTTTCAAAACAGCCAAATGTTTTTCAGGCTTTCCTCCAGAGTTGAAAAAAAATATACTACTTTAACAGACTCATGGATTTCTTAAAGCAGTTGTAACTTTTTTCAGGTTTGCATGTTGATGGATGGTCTTACCCAACAGCTTCATGTAAATGTTAAACAAAAAGGGCAAGAGTTGGGATACCAAGTCTACTTCTCCCTTACATTAATTATGATGGGAACTGGCTACTAAAACAGTAGTCAGCCCTGAAGAATACTACAATTGAAAGCATTGAAAGCCAATAATGGAGAACTAAGACAGTTGTAGAATAAGAAGGTCCAGTTGCCTCATGAAAAAGCATTTTTGGGATAAGACAGTTATACCACATTATCTCAGTTCCACCACAGATGACTGAGATGCTGTCACTGCTATCTTTCTACTATCCCAGTCTAAACCTAACTGAAAAGATTCCAGATAATCCGCTATACCCAGAGCCCTCTGAAACTGCAATCTGACAGTTCTCCACAACCAGCTGGAGACAAAAATTGTCCAGTACTGGGTCCAGCAGTGGTTTCTTGAGGAAAGGACATTCAATCGCTTCCTTCAACACAGGTAGAACCACTTCTCACTGAGGGATGCATTCATCATCACACAAACTCCACTGTACCTCAACCTCTAGGCAGCCTTAATTAACCAGGGAGGGGGGAGGGCTGTGAATCTAAGGAGCAACTAGCCAGGCTAACAGTCCCAAAGATCCTATCCAATTTCTCAGGGTCAAACACTTTTCAGACAACAAGTCACACATATGTAATACCTAGACTTTATCACAAATTTATCTGACAGCATTGAGAGTATTCCTCACAAAGGCCTTGAAAATATTCCCATGATTCCTCTACCCAGAAATAACAAGTCCCCTAAAACAAGAACATTCATTGGTTGTAGATGTGATAAGAACAAAAAATAAACGTGTTTTGCTACCTTTATCGCCATAAAGTAATCCCTAATGTGGGCCCTTATACATGTTTAGTTGGATTCACTCTTCAGTATCCTCCATAGACCTAGACACCTGTCATTTCACTTCCCCAAGCGCCTAGAAAACCAGGGAGCCCCCTTGGATCAACAGAAGGAAGAGGCCACATAGGAGAAATCCGATCCAAGACCCACAACCCCCCCCCCTTCATTCCAAGTACCAAGGCCTCAACTGAATTGCCCACTAGATCCCCAGAAAAAAAAAACAAATTCCCTCTAGAACCCATTAGGTCTATTAATTGCTTGAGGAGGGCCAATCTAATAACCCAAGCTCCCTGCAGGAAGGGTCAGTGCCACTCAACCAAAAGAAATCAAAAAGTGATCAGACTATGGTAAAAGACTGGGGATAGCCTCTCCCAGCTTCAGATTGCTTCTCAATTGCTAGAAAAGAAAAGCCAGGTCTAATGAGTAAACCCAGCCTCAGTCTAAGTTGGGTGCTTAATTATCTGTTGCCATGATAGCCATGAACCCCTGAATCCCTCCAGAGTAAAAGTCACATGAGGCCATTTTAAACTTTCCAAGAACTAACTAACAACCTCAAAAACTCCACCAACTGACTCTTGAACATTTCAGGTAGGATGCAACAAGCCCAACTAATCTCTAAAGCCCGAGTTCAGTCACAAGATCTCCCACCTAGTTATCTATACACCTTTCCTCCAAGGCTTTCTGAATGCCAAATCTCAAAAAAACATGCCTGGTTGGCCAACTCATCTAGAGTAAGATCACGGATAAGGCAGATTTATTGCAAATTGACCAGACATCTATTAGCAGCAGCCAGAATTCAGTCCACCAAGAATCTGCATCTTGACATTGGGATGTATGTTCGGGGCTGGAAAATGGAATTGATTTCAAAACATAGATTCTGCCTTACCCATGAGCAGCTTGGTTTCAAATTCTTACTATATTGTTCCCTGATATTATACTTCCCTCTCTATCAATAGTCTCTTTGCTGCCCCTGCAACCTCCCTCCCCAGATCCAATAACTAACCCTCAGCAGTAACTACACATCACAGTTCAATTATAGGCAGCAATTCTTCCAAGCTGTTCCTGCTAACAGTAGTCAGCAACTGCAAGGCACTGTCATAAGAGTAGGGCTATCTGATTTTAAAACAAAAATCACATGTGTATGTTTGGTATAGTATACGTTAATATAGTAACAAGTATATTCCACACTTGAAAAACTGATCATTCATCATACTTATTTTACTATGAAAGAAAATTAGATCTTTAAAGTAATAGGCGACACAGGACCATGAGAATTTTGATTTTTAAAACATCCAATGTGCAAAGCTGAAAAAGACGATTACAGAAAATCTTGTGGGTTTGTTTTTGTCTGCATCACTGAATCCACATCCAGTGAATCTTGCTGACCACGGCACCACGCAGAAATAATATGGTTAAGATGCTGTTGAAATACTGCCTTTATGCAATTATAAACATGCCACAGAGCTGAAGCCAGAGGTATACCTGTACTAACACATATATGATTTACAAAGTTAAGGAAATATTACAATTGTTAATTGGAATGGTCTGATACGGTGTCAAGAGAAATCTTTGCATGTAAGAAACATGGTTTTACAATAGCAGTTTATTGTATTATCTTGGGAATTCTAACTACAGTAGTAGCTTTTCCTTTATAACCCTGGCCTAATAAATTTGATATCTAAAAATATAAGAAGCTTCACTGTAAAACTAAAATGGCAGCCAAGTCTTTAAGTCTGGTGATGCCAAAAGTACTCTCTACTGCATCCGAATGCAGCAAGTTGTCTTAAGTCATCCAGAGAGGGCCAAATGAAATATTTCTCTCTCTCTTCCAACCTCTTGCTGCCAGCTTTCAGCACCCACTGAGACAATTTGCCTCATTCAATCTTCTTCCTTCAAAATGGTGAGCAGCAAGGGAGAGACAGCCTTTCTCTTTTGCAAGGAGCATTTCTTGAGATCAATCTATAGGAAGGGCACGTCAATGACGTCAATGACGGAGGGCTTAGGCAAACAATAGGTGTCACTACAGCCATCCATTCTTTCACTCCCTGACATCTCATTCGTCTTTGTCTCCAACACATTTTCTCCTTGACTTTTTCTTGATCCTCATGCAGTAAGCTCAGACATTTTGCTCTTGTCAAGAGATCTGAATTCACTGCTTGCCGTTGCTTGTTTCTGGTTTACATTTGCTAATTCTGGAGGTTTTATTCTAAAACAATATAGGTTCAGATAAAGCATGTAAATTTAAATAAGGAAACTTTAGTTTTTAATAGACTGATCATAAAAATAAGCTAAATTTGAACATGAAATGTGTTCATTTGGAAGTGTTTTTGGCCACATTTAGAATATTCTCTAGCCACCAAAAAGTAAAGTCTCCTTCCATCAAGTTTGACTCTTGGTGATATCATGCCTATGTCCATGCAGTTATCAGGTCAATCACACAGAAATGTTTTTCCAGTGTCTTCGTCCAAGATGTTGATTTGATCTCTTTATCTAGTCAACAAGGTGATTTTAAATCCAAGTACTAATCAGGTCCAACTCTGCTTAGCTTTTTGAGATTAAACAACATTCAGTAGATGCTACAACGTGGTTTAGATTTGGGGTTATTATTTGTCCAAATATTATTTTAAAACGTTCAAATGAAAAGATTCTTAGAACAACCACATTGTTTAGCAGGCAATGCTAAATTACACCAAAGCAATCTTTGTTAGACAAAGAGACAAGGCTCTTACTCTGTAAGGCCTTTCTGGAAGAATACCTTCTCTGTCTCACAAATTCATCTCTCTCTCTCTAGCCCAGCGTTTCTCAACGTTTGTGTGACGGCGACCCCCACCACACAAACGTGCCACGCATGCACGGCGCCCCATGCACGGTGCCACCCCCATGCGCGGTGCGCATGCACGGCGCTGCCCCCTGGGGGGGAAATGGCGGATCGCATTGTTTGGTGACCCCCATAAAATGGTCGATTGACCCCAAATGGGGTCGCGACCCATAGATTGAGAACCGCTGCTCTAGCCTTATGGGATACATAAATTCTTACATAGCACTGAAACCCTGATTTTTGCAGTAGGAATTGCTATACCTTAGATCAGTGATGGAGAACCTATAACCGTGGTGGCGAACCTATGGCACGGGTGCCAGAGGCGGCACTCAAGAGTCCTCTCTGTGAGCACATGTGCCATTCCCCCAGTTCTAGGCGTTCAGCTGAGTTTTATAAAACCTTTTCACTTTAGGCCTCTGCCGCCGTGTGCAAAAAAAAAAAAGTTCAATCAATCAATCAATTTCTTGCGGTAAAAAAAAGATCTCACAAAGTTGGAATTGATTGACTGAACTTTTTAGTCCCACCCAGTCTGGCGTTACCACCACACCCACACCCACCCAATTGGCCACACCCACCCAATGGGCTACACCCACCTAATGGGCCACGCACACCTGCCACCTGACCATACATAAGTTGGGTTGTACTTTGGACACTCGATCTCTAAAAGGTTCGCCATCACTGACCTAGACATGTGTCAGGATATGCGTGACATTTTGAGTGACACACCAGCATTCACTAATACTCGACAACTATTCTTAAGAGCAATTTTTGGAGGCTGTGGAGGCCTCCTGAGAATGGGACATATTCTGATGCAGGCTCCAGACTTTCCAAAAGTTGTGTGAGAGGGCCGTGTGAGAGTATGGAAGAGTCATTTAATTCTCTTAATGAAGAATGGCTAATAAAGTTGGAGTGTGCATCGACATCTAAAATAACTTCATATATTAAAAGTAAACCTTACAGAGAATTTAACTCAAATTGGA
This sequence comes from Crotalus tigris, assembly GCF_016545835.1. Classification (NCBI taxonomy): domain Eukaryota; kingdom Metazoa; phylum Chordata; class Lepidosauria; order Squamata; family Viperidae; genus Crotalus; species Crotalus tigris. Next base: position 90,464 of record NW_024100625.1, on the reverse strand, counting down.
AACTATTCCTAGATCACAATTTAATGCATGGATTTCTATCACATCCTAAATTTGGTTTTTCCTCACTTAGAGGCTATATTTCAGTTTTAAAGGATTTTCAAATAAAAATTCAGCAATATTGGTAGAATTTATTATAATTTATATCCTCACTTGATATTTTATACTGTTTTTTAAAAAGTTTAATAGTATTTGTTAGTTTTTAAAAATATAATATAATCATTTACTCAAATAATTATATTTTGGGAAACTATAACCTCCATAATATTTGTAAATGCCTTGTTTATTTATTTGCATTTTATTCTTTTATCTCTTTTCTTGAATATTTTTGTCTGTTTATTTTTTAAATATATAAAGTTTATTAAAAATCATCTTTAAAATTTAAAAAAATCAACTTAAAAAAACATTCTAATAGGGAAGGGTGTTCTTTTCACTTTTACCCAATAATTATTTTTCTTAGTAATATTCACAAAATACAAAAGTATCAGAATAATGAGATATGTTCTAATTTCTGGAGATTTTAATCAAGTAGAACGCTTTTAATCAAGTAGATAGCTTTGTCACTGGTAACATGAACATCAATCAATAAACGAAAGTCTACCACATAAAACTTGTATCTTGGTAGATCATAAGACTTCAAGTGAATGGTGTCCATAGCATAATTTCTGTGCCTTACTTACATAGAGTCTTTCTGCATTTACATTCCTGTGCACTAATGTCAAAATTACATTGAAGACCAACCTGGATATCCAAATATATATCTGGAAAAAATGAATGTGCACATTTGCTTTTCACATAGTTCGAAGCAATCACTGCCCTCAGCAAGGAAAACAGTATAAATTAATATTTGTATTGCTATAATGAAGTCGAGTTGCAGCGACCAGCCTTTCTAATATTCTATGGCTCCTGCACAGGGGCAGGTGGAAGTTGACTTGAAATTGGCTTGCCAATTTATTTTTAATTATTATTAGCAAAGGAAAAGGCAATTTTCCCTTGTGTTGATCTCCAGCAGCAGGATGACATATCTAATTTTGACACATAGTCCATACCGCCGTCAAAGAGCTCAGATGCCAAGTTGTAAAGAATTATTTTCCAGCAGTAGCATCTGGCTTCTCCATGCGCTCTGCAAGCAATGAAGCTGACAGCTCTGAAGTTGCCTGTGGGTCTGTCATGTAGTTAGGCTGCTAACTGAGCTGACTTTACCCTACTCGGTGCCATTTTTCTTTGGTTTCCCTTTGATTCTGAATTATTTGCATATCATTAGGCAATGGAGAAAGCTCCTTTGCAAATCTAGTGCTGTACGTGAATGTGAAACTTGCAAGTGAATGTAGTTCTATTCATATACTCTGTTTGTGCACAGGTGCAGTATGTTTTTATAAATGTATTTATATGAAATAACTAGGTCACACATTCTGTATTGATTTCTGTAGTATAAACCAGGGGTCCCCAACCCCCGGTCCCCAACAGTAATTTAAACTGTTCTCCTTGCTGAGGACAGTGATTGCTTCGAACTATGTGAAAAGCAAATGTGCACATTCATTTTTTGCATGTCAGCAACCAGTCTGCACAAACAAGCAAAGCCCCATCCATGGGATGCAGACAGCACACAAAACGACAACGCTTCCGGTCTGTGGAAAAACCTCAGTCCATGGAACCGGTCCCTGGTGCCCAAAAGATTGTGGGCCTCTGGTATAAACCATTCCCAAGGACCATACTTAAGACAAGGAGTTAAGAACTCTTAATAAATCAAATCAGGCCTACTAATATGAAAAGTGAATGTTCTTCATAACCTTTAAAAGTTGCACATTTCACAAGGTTGTTGCTAGATAAATGTAGACATAATGTGTCCTGTTTATTAGTTGTTTTCACATATTCAATCTTATAGCTGGACTACCAGCATAATCTGAACACCAGTGCAGTTTAAAGTGCTGAGCCCTTTATGCTTCAGGATCTGTATATCTCTTGAGATGGTCTGCTTTGGTAGAATATGGTCATTCAATAAGATCAGGGAAAAGATATAGATTAAGGATCCTTCATCCAAAGCAATGTAGCCATTGCTTGAGCTTTCTTTTTTTCCTCGGGAAAGCCCTCCCCCTAGACAGAACATTAATTCTGTTCCTCCCAGGTTTCAGTAGAATAGTTAAATCTTGACTTTGGGGGAAGCTTTTGAGGATGGGACAGAAGAATAATCTTGCCCCCAAGAGTGTGGGTGTGTTAACTGATGGGGTGGGATTATGATAATTTATTATTTTTGGGTTTCCTGTTTTGCTTTTAACCATACTTACTGTATGCTCAGAGTAATTCTAAATAAATAAATAAAAAAGATAAATATAATTATAGATCAAATTCCATTGCTGGAAATTTTGTATCATTTTATATTTCTCTAGTGCTGTAATGAAGTGAATGCTGTTCACTGTAACTCTTTAACTATTAACAATGACATACAGTACACAGTGGTATACATATATATGTGAATTACAGCTCATTCTGTAAATATAGTGGGGGCTATTTTACTATAAATATAACAGGGCATTAATTAACACTAAAATTTAATCTGCTATGTTGTTGACCAGCAATTGCTGTGCAAGTAACCATCTATTTAAATGTGACTTGACTATTACAGATGCAGTTAAACATTCTAAACATTTGATCACCTTGTCTAAAGATCACAGCTTACAATTCCTTGTTGTCTAAGGAGGATCTTGATTTCACAGCTATTAAAGGACAATCCAGATAAACTTTTATATAAAATTGGCCAAAAATGTTCTTAATTCATAATATTCACAAACATACATACAACATACATATGCATATACATACACATACACACACAGTGTGTGTGCATGTATATATATATATACACAGAGAGAGAGAGAAAGAGACAGACTAGACAGAGAAAGAGACAGATAGATAGACAGACAGACAGAGACAGAGAGACATAAGCAGATACAGCCCTGATAATCTACCTTATAGGAAATCAACTGCAAAGGCATCCAGAGGCAAACTTATCATTTGCTGCAAAGAAAATAAACTGGAATTCCCAGCAAATTGCTTTATTCCCATCACTAACACTGATCTTCCACAATCAGTACTAATTTGGTCTTATTAATTAGGATAAACGGGATAATCAGCAACAATATGCTCCTATTTTAAAGTCATATGCTATTATGCTGAGAGACATACTGCACAAATCAAAACACATTCTTTTATAGCAGACAGATTCATGATTCTTGCTAATTTCAGCAACATTACAATGGACATTGTACTGTCCTCATTATATCAAGATTAGGCCATATTCTAGAATAGATTCATAAATCCAAATTATAGATGTATCCAGAGACAGGTCATCAATTTTCAACTATTAGGACTGTCTGATATTTTGAATATGTCATCATAATAAACATGTTAAAATGCATTAAGGCTGAGAATGCATTATATTATTTATTCAGTACCCATATGGAGAACAGAATACCACTAGGAAGAACATCATTAGGAAGATGCCTGAATAAAAAGCTCTACAAATCTATTCTGTGTACAAAAACTAAAATAAAGACTCATACTTAACATTGCAGCTTTTCAACTCTGATAGAATTAGTGAGCCACTCTTTTCTTATATTATAATTTGAAGTCATTTACTATAATAGAAAAATCTAAGTAAATAAGATGTTTTTTTTAATTAAAAGTTTTTTATTTTTTCCATATAAACATATATATATATATATATATATATATATATATATATATATGTACAATACAATTTTGAAATGAAATAAATTCATAACCATTGGTACGACCAATGCAAAATAAATAAAATAAAATAAAATAAACTCCTAATAACTGTCTGCCGAAACAGACAGTTTATTTTAAAGTATACTTTTTCTTTGACTAATCTGGAGTGATTCTTTTTTGTGAGCAAAAATTATTTTAGGTATATTTTATTTTATTAATTTATTTTATTACTTTACATTTCTAGAATAGAATAGAGTTGGAAGGGTCCTTGGAGGTCTTCTAGTCCAGCCCCCTGCTCAAGTAGGAGACCCTATACCATCTCAGACAGGTGACTGTCTAGCCTCTTTTTAAAAATCTCCAGTGATGGAGCGCCCACAATTTCTGGGGACAAGCTATTCCACTGGTTAATTGTCCTCACTGTCAGGAAGTTTCTTCTTAATTCCAGGTTGCTTCTCTCTTTGATCAGTTTACAACCATTGTTTTCGTCCTGCCCTCTGGTGTTTTGATGAATAACGTGACCCCCCTCTTCTTTGTGGCAGCCCCTCAAATACTGGAATACTGTTATCATGTCTCCCCTATTTCTTCTTTTTTTTAGACCGGCCAAACCCAAGTCCTTCAGCCATTCTTCATATGTTTTAGTCTCCAGGCCTTTGTTCATCTTAATTGCTCTTCTCTGATTTTTTTCCAATCCTGGGCTGCTCACAAACATCAGTGAAACAATGAAAACAATCTTTAAAAAATTAAAAAGCCAACAAGAACATCTTGGCATTCCTAAATACAAGATATCCTTACACATTCAGGAAAAAAAAAAAACCTTCACGATTTTACTGGGCTCAGTCTCACATTATCATAAGGCTTATGGGAAAAGCCAGGCTTTTGAGGATTTTCAGAATGCCAGGAGCCTGCCATATCTCAGTGGGAGGGTTTTCTAAAGGATGGGAGTTTCTACCGAGAAAATGTTCTGCCTCGATCCTTCTAGATGGCAACATTTAAGCAAAGAGATCTGAAGTGGGCCTACTCTGTCAGATATGGTGGAATGAACAGACGTCTTTAGAGAAAGGCAGTCCCACAAACAACCTAGGCTTTATAGGCTTTAAAGATGACAGCCATAGTTTGAATCCCATCCAGAGAGAAAGTAGAACCAGTGCAGCTCACACAGCATGACTGAATTGCAGAATGCCCAATCTGAATCAATTGTAATTTCTGAATGATCTTCAAGGGCAACTCCATATACAGTGCATTGCAATAGTCTGACTGGGAAGTGATATGACTTAAAGTCATTATAGGTTATTGCAATCCTCCATTTAATTTACTAAAATGTCACACCAATTGTTCTAAGCACAGTAAAATTTCTTTGTCATCCCCCATGCTATAACTGAATTCATCACTTGAAACCTCCCCTATTCATCTTTCTCTTTTTGAGGATCAATGTCTAGCAAAATAATGTTTAAGATGAGCTAGAATTGTCTGTCCTAATAATACCTATTCTGTATCTTATTGTATTCAAGGCTAATTCATAATAAAGAGTTGAAAGCTAGATATTATGAAAGCATGTTGTAAATGTTTATTTCAGTGACAAGATGGAAGAAAAGTTGTTTAGAATATTATAGACATTTATACAAAGAAGAACATTAAATAATGTTCACTAATATGTACCTTGCATAATTCAGTGTTCTATTATAGTTGGTTTGAAGTTTTTGGCTTCTCAGAAACTTAACAGTATTCTAAACACATCCAGTCTGTAAATTGTGCAACCATCTAATTATATTGCTTAAATGTATTAGCATCAATTATACATCTCCATTTCTCTCTACAATTCTTTCTGTGGGATATACAAGCAGTCAGGTTATTTTTGTTCTGAGCCTTAGAATCACAATCAAAAATTTCAGATTGCACCAACTGAGCAATGGTCACGTAAATGGCTGTACAGATAAACAGGCTGCCACTGTTTCCATTGACCCGTTTCTGATAATGTCTTACCATAACTTACAATAATTTAACTGTTTAACATAAATTTTTGATGAAGTATCAATATATTAATATAAACCTACAGTTCAGCTGTGTTCCTTATAGCTCATCTTATTCTTTTAAGAAATCTAATTTAAAATACATATTGTCAAGAGCCAAACTGGATTCATCAAATACCCATATAGCTTCTTCTCTTCTAGAAACTGATGTTACAAGAAGGAAAATATAACTTTGCAAAAGGCATTTAAATTCCTTTTCAGTAAGACCTGTTGTTAGACATTTGACAGATTTATCATTAATAATACTTTCTATCTATTTTTTATTTTTTATTCATCATCTTCCTACCTAGTTAATATATAAGCTAAAAAATATATTCTAAACTTGTGTCATAGCAAGTTTGTTTTAACTGTACCATCTCAACATTCATACATTGCCTTTGGCTTTTCAAAAGTTTTATTTTCTAATCGATCAGAATTAGTTTTAGAAATTCCATGGCATTTTAATTGAGCCATCTTTACAATATTGTTGGATAATGGCAAAAAATATTACAATGATTCCAGAAACTCTGGTTTAAGTCATACATAGGATATTGGAACAAACAGACATATAATAGAGAGTATTTTCCAACCGTGAAAGCATGCAGTTCAGGGCAGTCTAAGTTTACAAAGCCAAAATATATTTGATTTCTGTCATTCTAAGTAATAAGTTCCATCAGTCAAGTATCTTCATGACTCCCAGAAACTTTGAGGACATTTTGTATTCAAAATTCTAGAAAGAGACAATTTCTACCTGAAGTTGGAAGGGACCTTGGAGGTCATCTAGTCCAACCCCCTGGCTATCCAGTCTCTTCTTAAAAACTTCCAGTGTTGGAGCATTCACAGCTTCTGGAGGCAGGTTGTTCCACTGATTAATTGTTCTGTCAGGAAATTTCTCCTTAGTTCTATGTTGTTTCTCTCCTTGATTAGTTTCCATTCATTGCTTCTTGTCCTGCCCTCAGGTGCTTTGGAGAATAGCTTGACTCCCTCTTCTTTGTGGCAATCCCTGAGATATTGGAACACTGTTATCATGTCACCCCTCGCCCTTCTCTTCATAAGACTAGACATACCCAATTCCAACAACCATTCTTTATATGTTTTAGTCTCCAGTGCCCTGATCATCTTTGTTGCTCTTCTTCTCAACATCTTTTTTACGTGGTGACATAAACTGGATTCAGTATTCCAAGTGTGGCCTTACCAAGGAATTGTAAAGTGGTATTAACAATTCATGTAATCTTGATTCTATCCCTCTGTTAATGCAACCTAGCACCATGTTGGTTTTTTTGGCAGCTGTAACACACTGCTGGCTCATATTTAAGTGATTGCCAACTAGGACTCCAAGATCCCTCTCACAGTTACTACTATTGAGCAAGGAACCACCTATACCAGGGGTGTCAAACCGCCGGCCCATGGGCCGGATGTGTCATGCCAAAACTGTATCCATCCCATTGCTCACAATGGAAAAAAAGGTGACACATCATGTGACGTTGCACGTTTGACACCCCTTACCTATATTATACCTGTGCATTTGGTTTTTCTTGCCTAAATGTAGAACCTTACTTTTTTCACCATTGAATTTCATTTTGTTAGATAGCACCCAATGTTCAAGTCTGTCAAGATCCTTCTGTATCTTAAACCTATCTTCTGGAGTGTTGGCTATTCCTGCCAGCTTGGTGTTGTCTGCAAATCTGATGAGTTCCCCATCTATCCCCTCATCCAAATCATTGATGAAGATGTTTAAAAGCACTGGGCCCAGAATAGAGCACTGGGGCACCCCACTACATACTTCCCTCCATGTAGATGCAGTTCCATTGAAGACCACATGCTGAGTATCGCCAGTCAGCCAGCTACGAATCCATCTGGTGATGATGCTAATCTAATCTAATCCGTTCATTTTAATATTTAATGTTGTACTTTTGCTTTTATGATACTGTAATCCGCCCAGAATTGCTTGACAGTAAGATGGGTGGCATAAAAATTTAATACATAAATAACTAGGTTTACCTATTGAGCATCAGCAAGAAGAATGTTACCCACAGGGACTTAAACATGAAATGCAGTTCATGTTCTGCCACTGTAGCATCTTCAGCAGCATTGCCCTTCCTTTTCTCTTCCCATCAGGATTTGATAAGATCGCTTTGATCTCATTTGTAGTGAGACATTTGCCTATAACTATGTTAAGGGTGCTTTTCCATTAAGCAGAGAGCCTTGAGTCATTACTGGTATGTATTAAGGCTATGCTCAGTCTGGATGATTTAGGGCAGGGGTGTCAAACTGCTGGCCCATGGGCCAGTTGCATCATGTAAGACTGCACCCACCCCATCTCCGGGGTGAAAAAAGTCACAATACATCACGACACATCACATGACGCAGCAAGTTTGACACCCGTGATTTAGGGCATGTACTTACTGGAACTTCCTTAAATCAAACATGATTTTTTTCTGGGTACCCACTGAACCCAAGAAAGATGCAACTTTTTCAAGCGGTTGCTGACAGATGCCCCTCCTATATGCTATAAGGAATCCTCTCCTCTACTAATCTAGATTGCTCCAGAGCTCTCATAAACCATAATCCATGATAACAGAGGAGACATATTTATTCCCAAATATGTTAGCAAGGGATGTGTTACCTACAAATGTTCAATTGTATATATACTTCGAGATCTTCTGACTTAAAAGTTTTACATTAATGCCTGAAAACAAAGACAAAGGATTCTAACATAACCAGAATTGTATATTGAATTGTGCATGTCAAATCATCTGTGCTGGATTTGGGATAAAAAGGTGGCCATTAATATAATTCCTTTAATTCTTGTAATTTTGCCTAAAAATAGTTACAAAATGTTCTACTGATGATATTCAAAGTATAAGAAAGAAGAGACAAGAACTCTTTTGGTGCTTCGAGTGAGAAGTTTCTAGGGTATCAATAATAACACAAATCAAGGTAGTCTCATAGATAGGTAATTTATTAATGTATAGCAGGGATCTTCAAACTTCTCAGCATGCTGGCTGAGGAATTCTGGGAGCTGAAGTCCACAAGTCATAAAAGGGCGAAGTTTAAAGACCCCTGATGTATAGAAATGTTTAAAAGTCATAATTTTAAAGGGCTGTTCAGAATGGACCATTCCAATTTGTCAAAGGAATTTAAAGGAAGACTCTATAGCATCATGCGTACTATTTGTAACTAGTTAAATGACTTAGATGAGGGAATAAAAGGGGAACTCATTAAATTTGCAAATGACACTAAACTCTTGCTCCTCCAAAGAAGGCAGGACAAGAAGCAATGGTTGGGAATTAATCAAAGAGAGAAGCAACCTGGAATTAAGGAATTAAGAAATTAAGAAACTTCCTAACAGTGAGGACAATTAACCAGTGGAACAGCTTGCCTTTAGAAGTTGTAGGTGCTCCATCACTAGAGAGTTTTAAGAAGAGACTGGATAGCCACCTGAAATAGTATAGGTCTCCTACTTGAGCAGGGGATTAGACTAGAAGACCTCCAAGATCCGTTCCAGATCTATTCTATTCTAGTTTGCAATGTTCATCTTATCGTCTGAACTATATCATCTCATCAAGAATCTAGTTAAATGTAATATGATTTCTATGAAAAGTTCTGAAACAGAAATAAACATGCATCTTATTATTCTCTAGGGGATTGGTTAGAACTGAGATGCAAAAGGCCAGAAGATTCGGGGGGGGAGGGACTATATATTTTTCTATTATTTTCCTGGGCCTTTATATTTTGAAATATAGAAGTAATCTTTCTCCAGAAAAGTAGTATTTGCGTAGTTGATAATATCCTACTGAAGCATAGGTACTAGAAATCATACAGTGCAGTTAAAGAGCTCTATATTCCATGAGTATTTCCATTTGTAAAACGTTTGGTTACTTTTGGGAATAGTGGCTTTTGTTAGGCTAAAGGAAAGAGTAAATTAGCCTCATGAGATGTTTGTGCTCCAAGGCCAATTTCTCATTTACCAATTCTTGTGAGGTTATTACAACAGGAGGCATTCCCTGCAGAAGTTTGATGAATCCCAAGAAGATAAAATCTCTGCCGGAAGAGACCAAAGTCATAGCCAATATAATATTAATTCTACAATGATTAATCTGATGGTTATGGGAAGCTCAGAAGAATGTGAATGAAATAGCATGGTCTTGTTCCTCAGCAACCAATACTGAAATGTATACTATTTGTAGAGATACAATATAGAGAATTCAAGATTTATTTTTCTAAGACAATCATTTAACCACAATTTAGGTGGTTTCTTAGACAAAAAGATTACCAGCTGAGAACAAAAAAACTTGACTTGCATGACATGTACATCTTTAGAAATAGTAACTTTAATTGAAATGGGAATGTACAAGAGTAACTCTTACCATAGAGGGAAAATTGTGACTTGTAACTTTTATGCATACCGACAAGTATGCATAAAAGGTAGGAAAAACCCTACTTTTAAACTGGACTTGGACTCTAGGCAATCCTTTAAAAAAAATGACTGTCTGCTGACAAGAATTCCTTCTATAAAGGAGGAAACAAACATAACCCTACCCATAAACACAGAAGAACTTTGTCTACTCATATCAAACTAATCTGAGGTACTTGCTACTCAGGGCAGCAAGTAGTTCAAATTAAAGAAAATCTATATGTGGGCGTTTCCACATATACATGAAAAAGAGATTCATTTGAGCTTTTCCCAGTGTTCCACCTACTTGATTTATAGGAAATAGTAGTTTTGAATTTATAACTATTTTACTTATTGTTTTAAAAAGATTCTAATATAGAATTTCGTTGTCGATAAAATTTGAAGTGTCAGTATTGTAAAATAAACACGATGTGATTGCTATATGAAAGCGCCACTTTAGCTGGGAGATTCTCTCTCTGCCCTATAAAGAAAGGCACTTTAGAAAAACTTTGCCAAGAATAACCACACAGACTTAATAGGCAGAACCAGGAGTCAAGACTGACAGGAGGGCTTCTGCTCACATCACAAAAGATCTTTGTAAAATTGAAATTACCTTTACCTACGATGTATGTAAGAACAGCATATCAAGAGATTAGCACTACTGTATCAGCAGTCCCCTGAACCTGACAATAACTGAAACCATCATAGAGAATCATATGAGATTATTTTTAAAAAAATCTAGAGGTTTTGGGGGGAATATTTGGGGATCTAGCTATGCCCTAGTGCCAGGGGAGCTTGCAATGCTATTGCCCAATATCCTCACTAGGTTCTTAACAATCATTAATCATGTTGTTGTTGTGAGGAAGATTGCAGGAGGAAGGAGTATTAGGTATGTTTGCGATCTTGAGTTATTTATAAAAATAACAAAGATGGGTTAAAAATATATCTAATAAATATTTTCCACAACCTCCACATTGCTGAATACTTTCTCCGGTTGTGTTGTATTAAATTTTCTTAAACGTTGTCATTTGAAATATTAAAATATATTTCATGTGGCTAGGAAATCTAGAATTGCTACTTTCATTTAGGTCGAGCTGACACAGTATTTAATCTGGTGTAACTTGGGGTGGTGTAGGAGAAGAGATGAAGAGGTGAGCACAGTTTAATGAGAACCTAGGGATTAATTAGGAGGAGGATCTGAGATTTGCACATTTCCTGGACAAATAGACACTTCCTTCTACTTTACAGGCCATATCTGCCTTGAATAGGTTTTTGTATATCAAAGCTTAAGCTGTGATTAACATTTCTTTCAATGGATACTAAATGTTAGACCTTTTTATCAATGAATGACTTTAACAATGAAAATGAATTTCACAAAGCTGATCCTGGACACTTTGATTTAATTATTTGATCCCAATGTGCAAATTCTAAATCTAGTTCTATGTGTTCTGTTTCCCAGAAAATAGAAATTAGCTATTCAGAATTTAGTTATACAGTACTAGGGTCCTGCAAATCCAGTAAAAGAGATTTGTACAACAGATTTGATGAATGCAGGGTACCTATCATTGGATCAATAAAGTACAGGTAGTCCTCAACTTACGACTACAATTGAACCCAACTTTTCTGTTGTTAAGCAAGACAGTTGTTAAGTGACTTTTGCACCATTTTACAATCTCTCTTGCCACAGTTGTAAGTGAATCACTGCAGTTGTTAAGTTAGTAACACGGTTGTTAAGTGAATCTGGCTTCCCCATTGACTTAGCCTGTCAGAAGGTTGCAAAGGGTAATCACATCACCCTGGGACACTTCAGCCATCGTAAGTATGAATCAGTTGTCAAGTTCTTAAATTTTGACCATGTGACCTTGGGGATGCTGCAACGGTTATAAGTATGAAAAATGGTCATAAGCCCCCTGTTTTCAGTGCCATTGTGACTTGAACGAATGGTTAACGAATTAAACAAATGGTTGTAAGTTGAGAACTACCTGTAACTGCGTTTCTTCAGCTTCATGTGGCTGCTTCATAAGTTGGTCCTGGCTGTCTGCAGTCTGTGCATGCAAACAGAAGACAATTGTGAGAAGATTACAAAGGAGCCAGAAATAGATGGGCTTCCATATTGACTCAGATAGGTTGGTTCATACTGTACTTATATGTTAGTTTTGCTATTCTCAAGATGTAGTTGAAGAAATTTTTTAATGTGTTACATATCCCAATATATTTGTGAACTTCCACCAAACAAAACAACAACCAAAAAACCCTGCCATCCTGCTAAACAATAAAGTTCCTTTTCTTCCATCAACTAGGCAGCTTTTAAATTTCATAATTAAACTGAAAAAAAAAGCCAGAAGAGAAAAAAATGTTCCTATTGTAAGCCACCCTTTTCCAATAAGGGAACAAAAAAATGAGAAAGATGCCATGATAGACACAACAATTTTCTTAGAGTCCTTTTTCTATCCTCATCCCACAGGAAAGATAAAGGATAAATTGTCTTATAGTCCATAGGGACTCATTATGTCCAAGATCAGAGAATGGAGACATCTGCAACACAAGTAAACCCTAAAGATTTCAGAATCCTAATTTAAGTATGATTTCTGATAACTCAAGAGCAGCAGGTTGAACACTCTGGAGGTATCTACAACCACCCCATAAACTTTGCCATAATTGGTTTGTTTTAATTAGTATTAAGCTACGTACAGTATTCAAACACACACACACACAATCTAAAAGAGTCATGTATTTTATCAGAGTGAACTCTATAATTTTTCTAGATTTTTTTTGAAATGCACAGTAGAAAAAAATACCAAAAAGGTATAAATAATAAATAACAATTTTTATGTTTCTGGTTACTCTATAGTGCGCTTTACCACAATCATTGGCCACTGAGTATGTACTATTAAAAACAAAATTAAATTGGGAAAAGCTCAATTTGTAGTAATAGGTCTCATTCAGGAATAATTGCATGGAAACCAAAGTTACATAGTTAAAATTAAACCAAGATTTCTCATCAACCTTCTAAATGCATCCCACATGGACTTTCAAACTTCTCAATACTCAGCACTGACAAGATTCTATGCCCCTTTTTTATGTCAGAGAGGTTAAGCTAATTACAGCTAAGGAATGGTGTTCCTATTTACCAAGTTTAACTGGTATTAAAACAATGGTTTTATTTAAAATATAAAGGGCCACTTTTATTTTAATAGATCTCAAAGCATGCAAGAACTGTTTTTCTTATGATGATTGCTAACCTGCCCTGTTTCTTTCAAGGCATTTAAGAAAAATGATACAGTACGGCTATGATTTTAAGAGAGGGATTAAGTGTTGGAAGTCTTCCAATGTTACCCACCGGGAGTATATGGATCCCAACACTTTCTCTGAGGTGTTATTCTCAGTGGTTAGCCATACAGAGTTAAAAGTGTACTGTTGTGAGCTATTCATTTTCCTGCCTTAGCAGAAAAATCAGCTTGCACCCATAACATTTTTCCCAGCTTTGATCCTGCCTTTCTTAATGAGAAACAAGGACTAACCACTGCCCACAATCCTTGACCATTAGAACTGCTGTAGATACTTCAACCTGTTCTTTTTTTTTAAAAAAATGAATCTTTTGTCATTCGTATAATAGTACCAAGATGATGACTCTTATTTCAGCAGTTCTGAACTATATACATTATTTGAATTTTCCCCACATGCATACTGTGAGTTTGACTGCTGAAACATAAGGCTAAACATATCTGAAGGATTATGCTTAATAATTCTCTATAAAATAGTTTGCTGGAAGCACGAGAGTCATCACAGATCTCTAAATAATAGTATTTGTGATACTTTCACTGTAAGACAGGGAAAAGACTAATATGGTCAAAGATTTCAAAAGTAACTTAGGTGTAGCTACAGTATCTGTCAACCATGTTTTACTGATCTTTATACATTATATTTTTAAATCCTTTATACTACACCATTCTTCTCTATTGTAGATCTGAGTCTGAGCATTGAAACCGAGTCACGACGCTAAGCAAGTGGGGCATTGCATCTGGTGCAGAGATAATTTTGGTGGCCAGGAATGAAGAAAGACATTGAGAGTTATGTTAAGAGTTGTGCCACTTGTGCTGCCATGAAGAGGCATCTTGGAAAACCCCCTGGGTTGTTGCAACAAGTCGCCGAACCCTCTCAGCCTTGGGAGGAAAGAGCTATGGATTTTATAGTAGAATTACCTGAGAGCAAGGGAAACACTGCAATATGGACTGTGATTGATCTATTTTCCAAATAAGCCCATTTCATCACTTGCTTGGGACTTCCCTCTGCCCAGAAGCTAAACAAACTGTTTTTGAAACACATATATCGACTCCATGGTACCCCAAACCTCAGGATTGAACTATGGAGTTCTTGGTCTGCTCTGAGTAGATTATTTGCTTAAAAATTCAACCATTTCATTACTCAACTAGGTAATATGAGTTGGATGGAATGTGAGATTTGCTAGCTGCTTATGTGTAATAGTTAGTCCTGAGAGTTTGGGTGGAGATGTATTTTCCTTCTTTATGGTTCCATGGTTACTGCTTTCTGCTTGATTGTTTGGTGCTTTTCCCTGCCAGTTTCCTTCCAGTCTTTTTATTGTTTCTTTTGAATTATGCTTAAATGAAATTTATCTCTATCTACCCATTGATGGCTGATTCCAGTATAATTGGCCTTTTTTTTTATTGAAATTTTTTTTAAAGTTTTACAAATCAACCCTCACCCAATCCCTCCCAAACCCACCCCCCTCCCCCCTCCCCAAACTTCCCAGAACTGAATATAGGCTTATTTAAAATTTTAAAAAACCTTTTACAACTTATAAAATAATTAATAATAAAATATACATAACATAAACATTAAAAAAAGAAGTACTTAAAAAAGAATTAAAAAAGAGAGGAAAGAGAGAGAGAAAGAAAAAGAAAAAGAAAAAAAGATAAAAAAATAAAAGAAAGAAAAAAAAGAGGAAAGAAAACAAAAAACGGGAAAAGAAAAGAGAAAACAATCTATACAAACTATAAAAAAGCTAAATGATATTTTTCCATATCCAAATTATATTGTATAAAATTTATCCATTTTTCCCATATAACAAAAAATTTCTCTTGAGATTGCTCCTTTAAGAAAGCCGAAATCTTTGCCATTTCCGCCAAGTAAGAAACTTTATAAAACCACTCTTGTAAAATAGGCAAAGATTCCTTCTTCCAATATTGTCCTACTAATATAATTGGCCTTTATAGCAGTTGGTATACCAGCTGCAAAAATATTAAGCAGGTTCTGAATTGAATCCGTATATCATTGGTGATCAATTTTTATAATCTATTTTCAACACAGTTGACAAATCAGTGAGTTGAGTGCATCAATGATTTAGTGAAAACTTGGATTTAATGTCACACAAATACTTGAATTAAGTTTACTATGAATAGTGCAGGATGTCCAGAAAAAAAAACTTTCATGGTACACTGAAAGGAATTATTAAAACAAAATCCAATACCAAACACCAATACCAATTCAGCTGATTCACAAAATTGCCTTACCTCACTTTGGTTGCCACTTTTGGCCCCATGATCCCTGCCTAGTTTTCTCCTGGAAGATTTAGGCGGTGATCTCAAATAAACTGCACTTAATTCAATAATCCAGTTAACTTTTATTTATTAATATTGAGAGCAGAAGACAACTAGTTCTTTAAATATGTTCCCATTCACTCCATTTTCATTAACCATGGCAGATTGGTTAAGGGATGCATTATTTGGGCACTTATCAGGTCATGTTAATTAAGAGGCTCCTAACACTAATTTGCCAATTCCATGCTCATATTTGAGGTTTTTTGTGTATGTGTTTGGTGGAAAGTGGATCTAGGAGTACACAGATCCCATCTGCTAAGGAATCGAAGCAGGTGGAATCAAGGAGAAAAGCCCTTTCCATTGCAGCCCCATCCCTGTGGAACATTCTACCTCCGGAGGTGAGAACTGCCCACTCCCTTTTGGTCTTCTGGAAGAGTATCACCTGGCTTTGCCAACTCCAAGGGAGGCACTCAGCAGTGGAGGCAGCTGATGGGGTAAGAATCCTCTCATCTCTATCACACCCAGCTCCTAGCTCTCTTAGTTCAGTTTCAATATACTTCTTAATAATGTTATAATTTCATGTTGGGGGGCTTCTGGTACGGAGCGACAGCGATGGCGGCTATCCTCTAGCCGTCCAGCTGGGAAAGTGTCAGAGCCGCGGAGCGCAGCGCGCACCAGCTGGCCCGCGGCTCGGAATTCCTTTCCCGGGCAAAGGGAAGGGACAGAGAGTGCAAGAGTAGAGGTAGAACCCCTGAACCCTCTCTGGATTTAATTCTAGAGGGGGTGAAAGGAGTGTTCCCTCGGAGCTCTTGCTGTCTCCGCCTCCCAGCTGTTTTTGCTTCCTAGGAAGCAAAAGAAACTGCCGCTTCTATCTCCGTGCTTATAGAGAGTTGGTGAGTAATTCTTAAAAAACGGACAGAGCAGTTTAAAGGATTTTTTCTTATATAATTTAGGTGTTTATTTTTTTTTATTTAGTTCTGATTATTTCTCCTTTTTTTTTATTACTGTGGAGAAGGAATTAAGATGGCGTTTTGAAAGTGACGGAGTTTTTTTTCCCTTGTCTTTTGTTTCACTTTCTCCTTTTAAGGACTGGACTTTACTTTTGTTTTTGGTATTGAATCCTCTTTTTTGATTTTTTTTTCTTGGTCTTTTTTCTCTGGATTTTTAAGGATTATAGTGTTTCTGCTGCCTCTTTTAAAAGTAAAATTTTCTCTCTTTCCCCCTCATCTCTTTTTTTTGGGGGGGAAAGGGAAGTGAGAACTGTGTCATTTAAAATGGCTTCAAAGAGACAGCCGCCTTCTACAACATCCAAGGTGATTTCCTCCCCTATAACTTCTACTGCACAACCACAACAACAACTTAAACACGCACCACCGGCACAGCCACCACCCTCCCCTCCTTTGCCTGGACTTTCAGCACAAGAGGCTAGAGGTATAATGGGAGAGGCTGTAGCTCAAATGAGAGAGGAAATGAAGCAATTTACTACACAGCTTAAATCAGAAATTAAATCTGACTTCAAAGAAGAGATAAGTGGGATAAAGGATCAATTGGAAAATAACAATAATATTTTGCGACAAGATATACTTGCAGCAGTCTCAGGTTTGGCTACAGTGGTGGTTAAGCTGGATGCAAGACTCGAGGAAGTTGAAGATAAAGTTGACTCCTTTGATGATAAAATTCAAGATGTGGAAAGGAAGGTGGAGACTTCACAAGAAGATATTCTGATGTTTCAGTATAGGCAGATGGAATATGCCTTGAGGATTAGAGGCCTCAAGGAAGATATGAATCAAGATCTGATGGAGGTGGTCCTTACTGATTTGGCTGTGGTTTTGGATATGGACAAAGGAGAATTACGCAGAGAAGTTGAAAAAGTGTACAGGCTTAACTCTTGGATTGCTAAGCAGAAGAATTTGCCTAGAGATGTGGTGATTTATTTTACGAAGAAGTCTCTGCGTAATGAGATCATACAAGCCTTTTATAATAAAAGATTTCAGATAGCTGCCCAAGATGTCATCATACTAAAGGAAATCCCATCAAAAATTTTAAGAAGCAGGAAAGATTTTGCTTTCTTAGCTAATGAGCTTAAAGCTAGATCGATGCCATTTAGATGGGAAATCCCGATGGGTATTGTTTTGAGCCATGCGGGGACACGTTATAGATTGAATACGGTTGATAAAGCTAGAGAATTCTATACTTCAGTCCTAGGTGCAGGCTCAACTTTACCTGTTCAGAAATCCTTGAGTGGCAAAGAGGCGGAGCAGCAGTCTGAGTCTTTAGGTTTGGTTTCTGCTGGGATGCTGCAAGCTGAATGGCAACGCCAGACGGAGGTTAAAGAGCAGAGAATGACTCGTGCAGCTTATAAACGTAAAGAGAAGGAGCAACGTAAGAAAGAGGCCAAAGAGATTTCTCCTGGAAATGTATCACCGCCGGTGGGAGGAGCAAGACCCAAGAGTCATGCAACACATGTTGCAATTTCAGATCTCCAAGGTGTCTTCTCCAGGCTGCGGGCCAAGGGAGATGGCAAAGTTTTTGACCTGGAATGTTAATGGATTGAATTCTCCTCAGAAAAGGAAAAAAATCTTTTATTATTTGAAGCAACGTAATAATGATGTTATTTGCTTACAGGAAACTCATATTTTACTTAAGGATCAGAAATATTTAGTTAATGCCCGTTGGGATCTCACTTCGTATCTTCTGCTCCCGGGAAGAAGGGGGGAGTTGTTATCTATGTTAAGCAAAATCTACCAGTTTGTCTGGTGGAGTCTGACCCCCAAGGGAGATATGTGATGGTTGAATTGGGCTTATATGGTAAGAAAGTACTTATAGTGGGACTATATGCACCAAATCAGCAACAGGAACAATTTTACAGACTCTTACATGAAAAAATAAATCTGCTGGACTACAGATCCGTGGTACTAATGGGGGATTGGAACGGTGTCTTAGATGTACAAAGGGACAAAAAAGGTTCCTCTCCTCTTCTTAAGCAGGCAAAATTACCTAAAGCCTTTTTTGATATGAAAGAGGACTGGGAATTACGGGACTATTGGCGGGAATGTAATCAAGAGGAGAAAGACTTTACCTTCTTTTCAGATAGACACCAATCCTTCTCAAGAATTGACTTCTTCTTGATTACAACGGACTTATATAATAGAGTAAAGAATGTCAAGATTTTCCCTAGGTCTTTGACGGATCATAGTCCAGTCTGGATGGAGTTGACTCAAGAAAAAGAGGAGAGAAGATCCTGGAGGGTGAATGAGAATTTATTTAGACAAGAAAAAAATGTTCAGAAACTAAAGGAGTGTTTAAAGGATTATTTTGCTTTGAATATGTATAAGGGGACTTCAATGTCAATGGTATGGGATGCAGGGAAAGCATTTATGCGTGGGATTTTGATAAAAATGAATAACTGTCATAAGCAAAAACAGATTCAGAAACGTAAAGAATTGGAAGATGAAATTAAATTAAAAGAAAAGTCTTTGATTTTAAATCCTTCTGATGAAAGTATTAAAGAATCCTTAAAGTTGTTAAGAACACAATTTAATATGTTGTTAGCAGATCAAGCTGCAACCAATTTATTGTTTATGAAACAAAACACATTCTGTAATGCTAACAAGCCAGGGAGATGGTTGGCTTATCAATTGAGAAAGAAACAGAGACAGAGAACAATAGATAAAATAAATTACAAGGGTAAATTAGTTTCTCAGAAGGAACTGATTAAGAAATCTTTTTTGGATTATTATCAAAAATTATATAAATCTACTAATGTGCAAATTTTAGAGATAAATAAATACCTAAGCGAGGTTAGTTTCCCTAAATTGACAGAGGATCAGAAACATGAAGTTAATGGTTTAATTACTAAGGAGGAAATTTCGCTAGCAATTCAACAATTGAAACCAGGGAAAGCACCGGGTACGGATGGGTTAACAGCTGTTTATTATAAAGCCTTATTGGAGGAGATGACTCAACCATTAGGTGATCTTTTTAATGGCATTTTACAGGGTCAAGAGATTCCTCCCTCATGGCGTACTGCTTTTATATCATTGATTCCAAAGGAAGATCAAGATCTTACTTTACCAAAGAATTATAGGCCTATATCTCTTTTAAATGTGGATTATAAGATATTTGTAAAAATCTTAGTAAATAGGCTTATGAGGGTTGTGCACCACCTTGTGCATAAAGATCAATCTGGGTTCATAACTGGAAGGTACATGAAAAATAATGTCAGACAAATTATTAATTTATTAGAATATTTAGATAAAAACAACCAAGTTCCTGCAGGGCTGATATTTTTAGATGCTGAAAAAGCCTTTGATCAATTGAATTGGCATTTTATGTTAAGAGTAATGGAAGAGATGAATTTTGGTGAAAAGATATTGCAAGCTCTTATGGTAATATATCAAAAACAAACGGCACAACTTATCGTTAATGGAGGCTTGTCAGAGGTTTTTACAATAGAGAAAGGTACTAGACAGGGTTGCCCACTATCACCGTTGCTGTTTGTCTTAACACTGGAAATACTGTTGATCAAAATTCGAGAGTCGCAGGAAATTAAAGGAATAGAAGTTAATAAAAAAGAGTATAAGTTAAGAGCTTTTGCGGATGACTTGGTCATCACTTTGTCGCAACCTACTTATTCTGTAGTAAAATTATTACAGTTGATTCATAATTATGGTTTGGTTTCGGGTTTTAAGATTAATGTTAATAAGACTAAAATTCTACCTAAAAATATGACTAGTCGGGAGAAGCAGACTTTGGTTAATTTGACGGGTTTGAAATTGTTAATAAGGTAAAATATTTGGGGGTGATGTTATCTGTTTCTAATGCAAAATTATTTAAAAATAATTATGAAAGGTTGTGGGTTAGGGTACAGAGAGACTTGAAGAATTGGGAAAAGTTGCAATTATCCCTCATGGGAAGAATTGCAGTGATAAAAATGAATATTCTACCCAAGTTTCTCTTTTTGTTCCAAATGATACCGATTTTGAAGAATGAGATCAATTTAACTGAGTGGCAGAAAGGCCTTAATAAATTTATTTGGGCAGGGAAAAAGCCAAGGGTTAAGTTTAAAATTATGCAAGATTTCCGTGAGAGGGGAGGACTCAAGGTGCCGAATTTGAAATTATATTATGATGCGGTGGTTTTAACATTAGTTAGTGACTGGGTAAATTTGACAAATTCTGATATACTCCACTTAGAGGGATGGAATCTACTTTTTGGGTGGCATGCCTATTTAATATTTAATAAAAAAATGGATTGGGCTTTTAAATCTCATATCTTAAGAACTTCTTTACTTAGGATTTGGAGAAAATATTATAAAAGTGATTTCAAAGTACCATTATGGGCTATACCTTGGCATGCAATAGAAGGAATAAAAAGAGGGGTTAAAATGGATATGGTGTCTTATAGACAGTTACTTAAATGGGATGGACAAAACTGGCAGTTAAAATCACGGGAAGAGTTAGCACAAGAAAATATTATTTATTCTTGGTTCCAATATAGGCAATTATCAGATAGATGGAAGATGGACTGTAAGGTGGGTTTTCTCAGAGAAGATGAAAATCTTATTAAGCAAGTGAAGGATCAAAGACAAACCCACATTAAGAGGATTTATGGGGTTTTAGTTGAATTGGATTCAGAAACGGAACTAATTAAAGATTGTATGATTAGATGGGCGCAGAATTTTGGTGAGCCAGTTCCATTGGACACCTGGGAAACTATTTGGGTGAGAAATGTCAAATTTACACAAGCACAGAACTTAAGGGAGAATTTTTATAAAATGTTTTATAGATGGCACCTTGATCCACAAAAAATGTCTTTTATGTACCCTGACTTACAACCTAAATGTTGGAGATGTGGTTGTATGGACGCTACTTATTATCATATTTGGTGGTCGTGCAGAGAGATAAAAGCATTCTGGATTAAGATATGGTGGAATATCCAGAGAATTTTTAAAAGGAGGGTAAAATTTACTCCACAATTATTTTTGTTAGGTATAGTTATTGATTGTGATACAAAGGAGGTTATATTGATGTTAAATTTGATTACAGCTGCGAGGCTGTTAGTAGGACAATATTGGAAGAAGGAATCTTTGCCTACATTGCAGGAATGGTTTCTTAAAGTGTCTCATTTGGCGGAAATGGCAAAGATTTCGGCTTTCTTAAAGGGACAAACGCAAGAGAAATTTCTTGCTGTTTGGGATAAATGGATAAAATTCATACAATTTAAATTTGATATAAAAAAATACTATATAGTTTTTTCATAATTTTTAACTCTCTCTATATATATATTTTCTATTTTATATTCTCTTTTTTTATAAATATAAATTTTTTTAACTTTTTTTTAATTAAGCCTATATTCTGCTCTGGGAGGCCCTGGGGGGGGAAGGGGGGGTTTGGGTAGGGGTGGGGGAAGGGGGGTTTTGTTGGGTAATGTTTGTTTTTTATTTGTATATGTTGTTTTTTGTTTTTGTATTGTTTTTTATTTTCTGTAAAATTTATAAAACTTTTTAATAAAAAAAAAAGTTTAAAAAAAAAAATAATAATTTCATGTTGTTTTAATATTTTAACTATTTTTTTACTTATTTTACAAACTGCCCAGTCACCCTGTAGGAAACATGAGCGCCATAAAAATTTTATTCTGATCCCCAATAAGTGAAGTTGCCCTGTTTATTCTTTACTAAAAAATTGCACCAAAAATAAGCTCAGTACATGTGCTTCATGTGTTCTAGGCTGAATAGCGTTCAGTTTTCTTTAATCTTCTCATACCTATAACTTGTACAGATATAATAAAACCATAAAGTCACATAAGGCAATAATAAAAGTTCAGTGCTGTCAACAGCATGCTGGATATGTACTAGCACCAGGCTTGCTGAAGTTTGTCACAGCTTTTTGACACCTACAGAAGTTTATAAACATTTTTAATATGCAGCTATTTTTATGTGAAGCAGAGGAGTCACAGCTTCCTGACAAGTGTGAGATGAACATCAGTGAATGGGTTTCATCTAATAAATAGATCCCTAAAGACTTTGTTTTCCATATCTCCACCATATACTGGCACACTGGTAACACATTTGCATCTGCATGAACTAAGAATAGATTTGGGTTTCTTTAATAAACCATCTAGTCCAAACTTTGAAAGCCTACCAGGCTTTCTAAATTACTTCTTTTTAAAACACTGTTTGTTTTCCAAAGGCATTTCTCAAGAGTCACATCATAAGTTATTTTCTGATTCTGTAGATATTTGTGACATGTTGGAAACTGCAGCCCTCAAGATGCTGCCGGATGCATGTTTCAATGAAAGAGTACACAATTCTTAGGACACAAGTAACTAGTGGGTTTCCTTGTCCCTCCACTTTCTTTTTACCTCTTAGATGCCTCAGTCTTCTTCCCAATTTTAGGAGGTTTCTAAAAAGGAAAATAGATTCCTTTTTCGTTTTTTAAAATGCAAATCTATCCATGACATTGAAATATAGGACAAAAAGAAGAAAATCTGCCTTCCTTCCTTCCAGGTCTATTAATGAAAATAATGTCAAAAAGTGCAGCATTCAGCTACAAAAATGTTACCTGGCCCTGTTTTAGGAAGGCATAATCCTTGTTTCTAAATAGAAACAAGAAGCACTTCAGCTTCTTTTCCAGAAGGGGCTATAACCTAAGGCAAGAGGGAAAACTCAGCTATATTCCAGTTGAAGGACATCCTTTAGTTTTTGTCTCCACCTCCAGATGGAGAAAAACACAGCCTTATAAATCAACTCTAGCAGCAGCCCCAATATATTTGCACATGACCTGAAGCTTTTTCCCATAAAAAACAAAACAAAACAAAACAGAAATATGCTGCTAGGAAGCGGGTGACATTTTCCAGTGCTGGGACTGATTTGCAGAAAAAGCTAATCTTCCTTTCCACTCATTAAAAAAAAAGTGAGTCATTTCTAATTAAGTTAAAGTTAGCCTGGGAGACCTCATTGTCTAATTGGGCTTATTTCTTTAAAAACAACTATTCACTCAAAATAATATTTTTTTTGTTTTATGCAGATTTTCTTGCCATCCAGTGAGGGACAAATGGAAGGATTATTAAAATAACTGCTAAAGTAAAAAAATTAAAATGATTTGGTTTGGCTGAAGACTTTATCCCAAGAACTGATAAACTGTAGGCCTGTGAAGATTTTAAAGAGATGCTGTAATTTGGCAAACTTTCAGTTGAAGTGCTGGGTTAGAACACCCTCCAATACATTAATCCAGGGGGTAAAAGGGTCCTATGTGCATGTGCTTAGAAGACCCTCTTTTTAAGATAAAATTTATTTCCTTTGATACTTTGAATCTATGTCAGTTTACTCTTTCTCAGAGTTAAAATGGCACTTCGAAACTAATTATTTTGACAGATAAACAAGAACCATTTGTTTTTTTTTAATATCTTACATGGGATAAATCTTATAATTTTTAGCACATATTTTCTTACTCTATAATTTTGCCTGAATGTCAGTTTGTTTCCAGTTTAGAAAGATCCTTTTCATGTCCCTTTTGGTTCCCCTGTTCTATATAGACTTAAAATTAAATTAATTAAATTATTTTTAAATGTTTTATTTGCTGTAAAAAGTTAAGCAGATAGTTATCACTAACAAAGATAACAAATTAATAGCTCCCATGGAGATTTAGTAAACTAAATGTATTTCTAATTCTGAGTTTCATTTTTGTTTTTTGATGCACTCTTCTTACTAACCAAAGTCTATGTCAAAACAAGAACATTCGATGTTATACTTCTTTGTATAAAATAATTTCCTACTGCCAGGTCAAGAAATCACCCAATCTGGTGTAGATGCAAATAAGATTAATAGCCATGTTGAAGAAGTGATATTGAGAGGGTAGATCAAATTCAACAAAGGATACCTGATTAACCATTGAGAACTATAGCAGCTTCCTGCCACCATTGTAATTCAGTCACAAATTTTATTATGTAATAATAATGCACAGATGTAGATATATATTTTTGAATTTTGGCCTTTTGAATACATAGGACAACCCGGGGATGTGGATACAAAGTAAACTGCATATTTTAACAGTTATTAGGTAAATTGTAATTAAATTTGTAAAGTTCAACTAAGTTGGTCACTTGTTGAGATAAGCGACTACAGAAATCAAATAAATAAATAGTTATTGTTCAGGGTTGCCCTTGATAAGGCTTGACAAGGAGCCATGGTGGCACAGTGGTTAGAATGCAGTATTGCAGGCTAACTCTGCTGACAGCCAAAAGTTTGATCCTGACCAGCTCAAGGTTGACTCAGCCTTCCATCCTTCTGAAGTCGATAAAATGAGGACCCAGATTGTTGGGGGCAATTATGCTGACATTGTAAACCACTCAGTGCTGTAAAACACTGTGGAACTACTGCTATTTGAGAGGGTTGGAGTCTGACAACAACTCTAAATCAGAATCATACACAGATTGCTAGACTCAGGTAGAATCAGAATATGCTAGCAATAAGTAGCTGTTTACAGTGAAGTAATATTAAAACCCAGTGAAATTCAAGTAAAAATGTGGACCTAGCCTCTTCCTCTACTCCTTCCCCTTCTTCCTTCCTTTCCTTTCCTTTCCTTTCCTTTCCTTTCCTTTCCCTTCCTTCCTTCCTTCCTTCCTTCCTTCCTTCCTTCCCTCCCTCCCTCCCTCCCTCCCTCCCTCATTCTTCTTGATAGGTATTTACTTGCTCTAGTTTAGTTATATTTCACACTAACAGAGATACATTCTTTATTCCTGCTTTTATAAATCAGAAATTTGAGAACAGTGTGCCTGGAAAATGAAGAGTTAATTCATGTCAAGTTAAAGGGCATGTAATTTTATGTAGCCTGGGCACTCTTTTGTAATAGTCTTTTGTAACACATCCTAATGCAGAAACTATGTTTAAGTACTAGATGTGAGGAGAACAGACCACTGCAGAGAATATAAATCCTTATGTTCACTCACAGACATAATTCCATGTGGGTGGATGCAGCACAAACAGTCTTACGCAACTACCTGTCTGGATGACATATTCACTGCAATCTTCCAGAGCAAAAGCAGTCATTTCAATTCCCTTCATAGATCCTAAAATTGGTCTTGATTAATATTTGCATCTTGCATCAAGATAGTAAAGCATCCTGTTGCTTTATCAGCTCAGTCTACTTGCAATTCAAGCAGTAGTTCCCTCTCATTCTAATTACTCTAATTACTGTGCCTACCTGGTGCATATCTGAACGTTTAAAACAAAGAGGTGAGAAATTTTATAAGGTCTATTCATCAAAGAGCATTACATATGGGTGAAATAATTATTCCAGATACATTTTTTCCAAAAGCTATAGCACCATATTCCAAAAGTAATTACTTATGTTGTTTAAGGGACAGGAAGAATTTATTAAAATAAAATGTATTAAGGAACAAAGAAATCAGAAGGTTATGCTTTCACATCATGTCAATATATTTTGCTATTTCTAAAAGCATTTAAGTGCTATAGCCAACCCTTACTTTTAATTTGACTATTTTTACACATTTTAATTATACCATATTCCGTACAAGGTGTTCTCTATTTTATATTTCATCCATATATAGATTAACTATACTGTTACAGCAACTGGTAACATTAAGTTTATTAAAACAAAAAGTTAAGTAGAACCAGACCTGATTAGTATTTATAAGGAACACCACCTATCTAAACAACATTCTGAAATGTGGAGTGGCATAATGTCCAAGAAAACAGTTGAAATGAATAGTAATTAGGGCTGCTCTTTGAAGTTATGGCTGTTGCAATGCCCCATAATCAAGTACTCAAAATTCAGACACTTGGCAACCCTGCTGCATTTATGACCAGAGGGTATGGTTCAATTCCCTTCACCTGCCTATCTCTCTGCCCTTTTAGCCACCCTGCCCTTTGCTTCCACAACCACCCTCCTTTTCACCACCCCTGCCCTGCACTCTCACCACCTGCATTCCACTGTCTCTTCCATCTTGCACTCTACCCTGTACTTCCACCCTTGCACTCTGCTTACTCTGCTGCCCTCAACTGATCTTCACCATCTTCTTCTTTTCAGTGGTCATCAGGTAGACTCAGCCTGGCCCTTCATGAGGCAGCTGTAGCCTCAAGAAGTCCAGGAAATCTATGCATAGCTTTGGGAAGAAGGCCTCATGTGGCCAGAAGTTACCTCACCAAATGCCAGGCCAGGTATACCTCAGGAAAAGTGGAAGCCGAAAGTCAGTTGGGAGCAGCAGTTCATGGGGCAGCAGGCATACCAGAATGCAGGATAGAGAGATTGGTACTGCTGGAGCTTCACACCATGGTTTGGAACATCTGCAACCGGAGCATGGTGCTGGAGCAGATGGTACTTCATGCCATAGTGCTGGGGCTTGGCAGAGCGGGTGGCTAGTGCCGAGGTGATGGGGCTTTACACCATGACAGCACGGGACTTGAGACAGTACTCCTTTAAGTGGTGGCAACAGAAGTGACGCTGGGGCTGAAGAAGAGGCCCAGGGGTAGCAGTGATGGGTTTAGGCTGCTGAAGGCCTTGGGCCTCTATTTCAGCCCCAACAATGCTGACAACACCACCACTGTCAACCCTTGACAGTTCAAAACAACCAAAAAGGCAGACATGGGAGGGAGAGAGACAGGCAGGGGTACTTGAAGTAGATGTATTACCTTGGATGAATTGAGGCTCAGAGCTGTGAGGGGCCAAGCTGGGAATGCTGGATCTTCACCTAACAGCCAGGAAGGATATGCTTAAGAATGGCAACAGGAACAGTCAGAACTGCTATCACTAGGCATGATGTCTTGCTTAATGATGATAACACTTAGCAATAGAGTTGCCAATCCTTATTGTGATTGGTAAGCAAGGACTACCTGTAGTTGTATCCACGAAGAGATTGATTTAATTGTTTTTAATGTGACAGAAAAGATTTTAAACTAGTCTCCTCAATTATCAAAAATCTGCTTGCTCACTAAGTACTGTTTTGTTAAAATAAAAGGGCTACCTATCTTATACAAAATTTCTAAACTAGAGACTCTAGAAATCAAATTAGAATAAATTAAATGTAATTTTCACAAAGAGAACCATTGCTTGCAAAGCAGTAATCAAATAACATTTCGTGTATTATAGTGAAACATTTATAGATGAGCTAAAACATATTTTAAACTATAAATGTTAAGATATGTATCCTAACTCGGAAATTACCAGAAATTGTCTTAGAAACACTAGTTTCATTATACATTTTTAAACTAGGTAAGGACTACACAACCTTTGCTTAAAATTATTGGTTTTCTTCCAAACAAGATGCAACCTTTTCCTCTCTAGTTTCAGTATATTCAGTTTTTTCATACTGTGAAAATTACAGGTAGTCCTTACCTTACAAACCATTCATTTAGTGACTGTTCAAAGTCACAATGGCACTGAAAAAAGTAACTTATGACTGTTTTTCACACTTACAACCGTTGCAGCATCCCCATGGTCATGTGATCAGAATTCAGATGATTGGCAACTGGCATGTATCTATCACATATCATATCACAATCTATATCAGTCTTTAGAACCTGGTTGGTCATGCGAATTAGAAATTCTGAGAGTTATAGTGCCAACACTCCTGGAAAGTTGCAGCAGATCAGAAAAGGCCAATTATTTAATACTAATATACTAATGTCCCTCATCTAGGACACAGTAGAATCCCCTAAAACTACATATTCCTCTTAAAATCCAACACTTTTCTGGAACCTAGGCTTTGGTCATTTGCAAAATTTTGGTGAAATGAAACTTCTATTCCGTTCCACTTAAAAAGTCATGATAATACATTCATACGTGCACACCTATAGTTTTCTGCAATGGCATTTAGCCAAAAACTAAAAGAAATGTAAATGTGTAGATTCCTAAGGCTGAACAGGATTTTTGAAGTTACTGGTCCTTTAAGTTCCAGATTCAAACTAAAATATTCAGTGATGGAATTCAAATAATTTAACAACTGGTTCTCTGCCTTAATGACTGGTTTAAGTATAAAAAATGATATACTGAAAGGTAGTTATTATTTCATGCATTTAATACTTAAATAAGTACAATAAAAGAGGTACACAAAACCTGATTATAAAAAAGTTTTAAAATATTAATGAAAAATATTATATAATACCTGTCAAAAAACAATAACAAAAAACAAAAAACAGAGAAAAAACAATAAAACTATTATTTAAGATATTTCCATATTGCTTCTTGATTGGCATCCTCACTTAAGAATATTCTTCGCTTTTATCCAAGCATCATCGGCTGTGTCATTTATCCTTAACCATCTTTCCACTGTAGGAGTGGGATCCTGGTTGCCGCACGGTTCGTTGCACCGATCGCGCCAGTGCCATCATTCACGGCAGAAGGCTGCGCGGTGCATTGCACCAATCACGCTGGTGCCATTGGTCACAACGATTGGCATGACGAGGCTTGTGGCAGGTGGCCGTGTGGTGCATTGCGCCGATTGTGCCAATGCCACTGGTCATGCCAATTGGCACTGGCATGATCGATATGAAGAGCCACGCGGTGTCATGCTGCGAGTAGCAGCAGCAGCACAATTGGCATGATGCGCTGCATGGCCTTTTGCAATGAGTGATGACACCAGTGCGATCGGCATGAAGAACAACGTGAAGGCCTGCTGTGAGCGGCGGTAGCAGCACAATGTGCCATGTGGTGTGTGGCCACAGATTTATCATAACTGGTTCACTGAACTCAACAAAAAAATAGGTATCGGTTCTGCAGAACTGGTGCGAACCAGCTAAATCCCACCACTGAAAATATTGCAAAATTTGTGTATAAGCTAAGAGCAAGAAGTCATTTACTATCATTAAGCTTTCAAAGTTTACTTTTTCACAGGCAAAACATATGTATACTATTTCATGGGTTGCTAACCAAATAAAATATAAAGATATTTATATTGAAGTGTTTGTTTAAGCTGATTCAAGTCATAGTCAATAGTGTTCTCAATATTTTCCAGACCTACAATTATCCCCCCAAAGCTAAATTGTCATTTCTAAGAAACCTTTTCCATGTATGTATTGTTAATTAGTCATACAAATAGAGTTCCAAACTTTATGCACGGTGTTGTATGCATCTAAATTTTAGATAGAATAAACACTGCAAATCACTTCAGCTTTATTATTTATTATATAAATAGAGGTTTTTTTCCCCCTAAAAACCACTTCTATGTACCAGGAGTTATATAAACCAGTTGCCTGTGACTAAAAGTATTCTTTGCCACTGATCTGCAGCTTGGGCGGACAGAAGTTGAAGTCCCAAATATCTAGTATTTTCTAGTTTATTATGTGTATAGGCACATCCATTTTAGTTCTGTTGACACACACACACACACACGAAAATATGCACAATAATTTATGCAAATTCAAAAGTTAGTAACTTGCCAAAGGTTTCCACTAGGTAGGGAGTTTTATTCCAATTTGTACTGTCCATTTTACAATAAACCACAGCGGCACCTCATCTCTCTTAGGAGATCAGGATGATCTCAGCCAGCTTGCCTTTTGTGAGGCTCTAAAGACCTGGCCCTGGGCCGGCGGCTCCAAGTGTGCGCGGGAACCTGCTTCTTGATTGTATTAGTGATTATGGGATATATTTTCTTGGCTGATATGTATTTTATTTTTTCTGCTATTGTAATTGTTTTCACTTCATTTAAATTTGTTTGTCATCCAGAGTCACTTGTTAAGATGGGTTGCACGCAAACTGAATAAATAAAATAATAAAAGTTAAAAACATAAAAAACCCAAGTATGACAGCCTGCACCAAAACCAACCATAACAATAAGAACACAACAGCGACCTCACAAACACATTAATCCCAGGCCTAGCAACAGAGTCAGGTTTTAAAGACCCCAACAATGGGATTGAGTTTAAGAGAGTGGGGTTGAGATTAAGTGAAAAATATGATAAAACTTTAAAGCGGGGATTCAGAATGAGATACAGGTGGGGGCTAGCAGTATATTTAAGTTATAGTAAATTGCAATCACTTGGAGGAAGAACACAGAAAGAGATAAGAAGTATCTGAACATCATGGCAGGGAAAGAGGCAGACAAAAGGTCACAGTGGTACTAATGGCCAAATGTGAAAGCTCTTAGTAAAGAGAAAAACTAGATTTAGACTGAGAGATAATTTTAAAAAAATGATTAAAGATGATAGAACAAAAGATGATATCATTCCATTTCTTGGAACAGCAATAGTCTAGGTATGTAAGCACAGAGAACTGGGTAGTGCTTCTTAAATACACTGCAATGAAACTTCTATCAGTTATGATAGACCAAATGCCTGGAATTATTTCCTATTTGTACCAAAGGAAGCATTTGCTAATTTGCCTCTCAATTACTGTGTTCATATGACGTACTTGTTGATGGTTAACTGAACCATGTTCACCCAAGTTCTCTAGGTTCACATGACATACTAGTTAAAATATAGAAGGTCTGTATTCAGTATGCTGTGTGAATATAACCACAGATTGTGAGCCCATACTACAATACTAATTTATCATCAAAAGTGCTGCTTCTATAATTTCAGATGATGTGTACAGTGTGTACCAATTACAGGTAGTCCACCTTGAGACCAGCAACTCAGTCATTAAGCAAAACTGTCACTAAGTGAAAATCACATGACCATCATTGTGCTCACAATTTTGCTTCAGTTTTCCTTTGCTTTACAGCATCAAAAGAATATAACCTCAAGCAGCCAGGTAAGCCCAAATAGCAGGGAAGTTTTTCTGAACTTGACTGACAAAAAACCAAGTAAAAGGACAAATCCTTTGGAACATTCACCTGGCACTGGATCATTTGCTAGAAAAAATGATATTTGTACTTATATTCATAATGAATATAAAGAAGGCAAATATACAGTATGTGTCCCAGGATAATGTTGATCACTGTGACTTGATCACTGAGATTGAGCTTTTGGACTTGTGTTGGAGTTTCAGGGAAACTCTCTCTCTCCAGAATATATTTAACATTCATTGGAGAGAAAGGGATTACAAGAGAGTAAGCAGGCACACAATGGGGAATGCACTCCAAAAAGAAGGATCTAGCACCAGATGTTTGCCTAGCATGCTAAAGATTGAGAGGCAAAAAAAAAAACACCCTTCTTATGAAACTGATTAGAATCTTATCAATTTTGGATAGCAACAAGTCTGAGCTTGTTAATTTGCAGTTAGCACTTTTTAAGGACAAATTGCACTGCAGAAAAAAGCAGTTCAGAAAGAGATAGCTTCTTTAAACAATCTCTCCACTCTGCAAGAAGGGAAAAAAACAAAATTAAAAAATGAGACAGACACAGGACAATGCATGCTGACTGTAATGGCAAACATGTATCTGAGAGAAAGATGCTGCAAAGCTTGTAATTACTTTTTCATTACCGTCATACTACAAATGACCACTATCCAAGGTAGTAGCTAAATGAGAACTACCTGTATTAACCAAATCATTAAAATTTTAGACATAACCAATTCTGACACCAGCAAACAACTGGTTCTGTCCTGGCTTCTCCTTCTCCAGGTCAGTCTGAGCTGACCTAATGAATCTCAAGGATCTTGTATAGTTTTGTTCCTGTGCCACAGCAATGAATACAGGTAATCCCCGAGTTACAAACATTCACTTAACGCTCATTCAAAGTTACGTGATTGGCACCCCCTAGTGTTTACAAGAAAGTCCCAAAATCATGAATATTGCAGCACCACAGCAGTTGTTCGTCTTTATGAATGACTGCAGGGGCTCTGCAACATTCACCCTATTCCTCCCCCCCCCACAACTGCTTCCCCCTTCCTTCCTGCCCGGCGGGAGTCATCTTGCAAAAATCTGTCTCCTGTCTGCCGCTGTTTCTTTTCCTTTGAGGAAGAGGAGAGTCAACTTGGAAATGCTTTTCGCACCAACAATGGAAGCTCCTGGGTACTGTAACATCATGCGAGTTCAAACACCCATTCTCTGCAAAAGAGATCATGGCCCCTAGAAGCTTCCATTCTCTGGGGGGGGAGTGTTTGCTTCATTTGCACTCCTATGGAACAAAGCGTGGAATCAGAGTTGGTCAGGCACAGGAAACAATGCCATCTATAGCCTGGGTGTGCTGCTCACTCGCATGCGCTGGCCTTAGTTTGAGGGCAGGAAGGAAGCCTTCAACTTAGCGCTGGGGAGGGGGAATCATAGTCACTCAGGTGGCTGCCACCACCAAGAGCTTGGGTGCCCCAATTCCATCCTAGTTGGAAGAAAGCGGAGGCGTGGCAGCAGGATTGTTCTCAAACAATAAGACTTGGGTATGTTGCTTAGTGGTGTATGCCGGCATTATTGAGAGCAATCCCACTGCTGTGCCTCCACTTTCTTCCACTCAGACAGAGCTGAGAAACCCAAGCCACTTCCAATCAAACACTTTTTATCCGAACAGAGATCAGACAGAGATTTGAAGCTCCATGTGACTCCCAATGGGGCATTTCAGAAAGAGTCTTCTTCTGAAGCGCTTCTGGAAGGTTCCATTTCTGAAGTATCCCATTGGCAGTCACAGAGAGCTTAAAAACACAGCAAATCTCTGAATTTTGAATCACCCCATAGGCACTGAAACAAATCCGAACAGAAACCTAACAGTGATTGGAAGGTCCATGTGCCTGCCAATGGGGTGCTTCAGAAATGGAGCTTTCCTCTCTGTCTGATCTCCGTTCGGATAAAAAATATTTGATTGGCAATGGCTTGGGTTTCTCAGTTCCATCTGAGTGGAAGAAAGCAGAGGTGCAGCAGTGGGATTACTCTCAATAAGGCTGGCACACGTCACAAAGCAACGCACCCGGGTCTTATTGTTTGAGAGCAATCCTGCTGCCATGTCTCCACTTTCTTCCAACTTGGATGGAACTGTGTGATCCAAGCCCCTGGCGGTGGCAGACACCTGAGTGGCTATGATTCCACCTCCCCAGCACTCAGTTGAAGGCTTCCTTCTTGCCCTCAAACTATAGCCAGTGCATGCAAGTGAGCAGCGCACTTGGGCTACAGACGGCATTGTTTCCTGTGCCTGACTGACTCTGATTCCATGCTTTGTCCCACAGACATGCGAACGAAGCATTTCCCCCCCCCCAAGAATGGAAGCTTCTGGGGGTCATGATCTCTTTTGCAGAGAATGGGTGTTTGAACTTATGCGATATTATGGCACCCAGGAGCTTCCATTGTCAGCACGAAAAGCATTTCCAAGCTGACTCTCCTTTCTCTCAAAGGGAAAGAAACCATGGCAGCGAGGAGAGAAATTTTTGAAAGGTGAGTCCCACGCAGTAGGAAGGGAGGGGAAAGCATGAGGTATCTTAGTAGGTCGAGGAGGCCTTGGGGGCCTGTTTCATCACTAGCCCCCCCCCATGACCTTCCCCACCCTGAGATACCTCATGTGCACTTAACAAACTGCGCATTTGCCCATACATTCGATTAGTGAATGGGTGGGCGAAAGCAGGGAGTGATCTCGTTCAATGGACGAGATTCACTCCCACGAATCTCGAGTTATGAATGGAATGGACAGGCTCAAGGACTACCTGTACACTCATAGGGACCATGGTTGTAAAGGAGACAGGTGGAAGGGATACCAGCTGCAAGAGAATGCTGCTGGAAATGGTACCTTTTCCATTCAATCATAGTTTCTGAGCCTTTGCGTTATCTTCAGAGGAACAAGAAAAATTGAACAACCAGTTCTCAAGAAACAGATCAGAATGGTTAAACAATATTCTTGCTAGCTAACCACTACTGAATCTTTGTTTCTAAATTTAGGATTTTCTTTCTGAGTGAAAACAATTCAGTCTTCTCCACCATTTTTTCCTATCAATAAAAACACATCGGTTTAGGATGGTATTTTTAGACACTGAATGTTTAATATACATATGTATGTAAAAGTCACAACAAACCAAGTAGAAAGACATTGCAGTACTAATTACACAGTTTTCTGTACTGAAATTATCTAAAATGAGAAATGGCAAAATTAGGAATGGAATATAGGTTGACTCCAAAAGATTTATGAAAGGATATGGTTTAAAATTACTTCATTTAGATTTTTATCCAAACATGTAGAAGAAATTAAACATTGTCTTTCAGTTTTGATTGCAAAACATTTTCAAGTTTATAAATAAAAAGCAGCATAGTAGCATTCTTCATAAATAAAACAAATACTACCTTGAACAATTTCTAATTTTTTTCTGAGCCCTCTTCATTACAGATTTAAAAATAAAGAAATTCCAATATAATCACCCACAAGTCAGACTATTTTGGAATAGATTTTCACAGTGAAAGTCCTTTTAAAAAATTGAGATCATAGCATTTCATTTGTATTCTGATCTGAAGAGACTGCCAGGTTAACAGCAAGTATTATCATATACTACATAGCTTGTGGTGAGCTAAATTAGTTTTGGCACAAGAGAAAAGGTATTGAACCGTGGCTTATATCATCTGTATCCAGAATTAATATGTGGGCAATTTGTTTATTTTGACCCTTGCAAATTAAAAGGATAGAAAAATAACAATGTGGATTTAGCTTCTTCAAATATAGCTATTCTGAGTTTCCTTATTCCAGCAGGGCACTTCACTAAGTATTTAGATACCTCTAGATTAAACAAATCCACTGTTTTAAGTCGTCCTTAAAAGCTAGCTGTCTATAATATTTGATTCCAAATGCTTTTCCTACTAGAAGAAAAAGCAAAAATCCATTGGTCTCTTTAAGGTGGTGGGGCACAGTTGTGCACACTAATCTGATTCTCTCCTCCATGGCCATTTTGGCTTGGACTGCAGGACAGACTAAACCCCTGCCTTCTTTGGTGCTTCTAGTCAAGCATCACATGGACTCTCGTGGGTTAATCCTGTTTTTTTAAACACAGGTTTAGCATTCTTTGAAAAAAAATTAGATCTGTATTTGAGAAACAATGTGACCTATAGGCCACAATCACAAAAGATAGATTTTCGAGGAACATCAGGAAATAGTTAGTTGGGTTGGAGATGTGTATTTTTGGAATTCAACAGTTATCTGCACTGACAGGAACATGTAAGTATAACAGACATGTTCAAAACATATCTATTCTGCAATTTGCTACAAGTGAGTTTCAACCTTGGTAGCAGCTGGGGAGTAGTCTATCAAGTTCATAAAATGGTACAGAGTAGGTAAAATGATATGGAAAGAAATGAAACCAGTGGGGCTATACCAAACCACTTGTAGGAAAAACTATAAGACATGCGTTGGTGTCAGAATCAATAACACAGTGAACTTGCACAATGCAGAACCAGGCCTAAATTGTCCTTCTATCAACCCAGGAATGCATATTTTGTACTCTTTCCAAAAACTACCAATCTCATGTAAAGAAGGAGAATCAAAATTACAGTACTTTTAAAAACTTTCCAGGTTTTTAAAGTTTTTTTAAATGTAACTAAAATTTAAGGAAACTTTAGGAAAAAAAACTTGGAAAGTTATAATTTTGATTCCCCTGCATTCCTATTTCATGCCATTTCTCCTAATTTAAAAGCTACTGTTTTCTTTCATTTGCAAACGAAAAAAAAAAGCATTTCATGATACATATACATCCCGACACAAATCAGCATCAATTAATGGGAAGAAGATAATGCAACGTTTTTTAAGTTGAATCAAGGCATGCCACTTCTGAATCCAACAAATATTTTGAATGCTCAAACTTCTGGTTTGTAGTGAAACATTTCTGAAAATGCACAGAATGTCTCTTTGTTCCCTGGATACTCCAGTTTTTTTGGGCAGAGGAACCAGATGTTCCAGACACTGCTCACTATAGCTCATTATAGCTTGTGTTAATGGCAGTTTGTTGTTATTAGTTGCGAAGTCATGTCCAACCCATCGCGACCCCCTGGACAACATTCCTCCAGGCCTTCCTGTCCTCTACCATCTTCTGGAATCCACTTAAGCTCACGCCTACTGCTTCAGTGACTCCATCCAGCCACCTCATTCTCTGTCGTCCCCTTCTTCTATTGCTCCCAATCTTTCCCAGCATTAGGCTCTTCTCCAGAGAGTCCTTCCTTCTCATTAGGTGTAATGGCAGTTAGATCCCCAGAACTGGTAAATCAAAGAATCAGTGAATCAAAGATTTCACAAGTTTTAGGAAGGAAATGCCAAAGCAAATTGTTTTTAAGGAATTTGAATGCATTGATGCTCAGAGTTCAAATTTTTCTATGTATTACAAAATATTACTACACTATTTTCTCTCTTTTTTTAATAAAATTTTATTAAATTTATATAGGTAAGGAAAAATAGGAACAATACAGGTATGGTAAAGGGAGGGGTAAAAGGAAAGGGGGAAGGAAAGGAAATAAGGAATTAGGGTAAAATAAGGATAGGTACAATCACATATTTCAACAAACAAGCAACTGTCCGGATCATAATGAGTAAATATCATATTCAACCATTTTTAACAAAGCTTAAACTGTAACATATTAAAAACAATTAGTAAACAAATACGTTGATCTATTAAGTAAACACTACTAATAAAATCTCAAAAAATAAATAAATCCTAACAATCAAAAGTAACAAATGAAAATCAGTAAATCAGGAAAAGTAATCATATCATCAAAATGTTAGTTAGAACTCGATTAAAAATCAGTCATCTATTCTAAAATATTGAATCCTTCAAGTTCTAACGTGTCTCTAACCATTGATAAATTTTTTCCCAAGTTCTGAAATAAATTGAATCATCTTTTTCTTTCATTTCTAATGTTAAATCTATCCATTTCTGCACACTCTAAAATTTTGGTAATAATAATCTGCTCAGATGGTAGATTCTCATTTTTCCAAAATTGGGCAAATACTATCTTTGCAGCAGTTAAAACATGCAATATCAAGTAGTCATTTTCTTTGCCATAATTAGGTCTTAATATTCCTAACAAAAACGATTCTGGTTTAAATTCTATTTGCAATTTCATCATCTTTTCCAACCATCTATGGATCTTAGCCCAATATTTCTTAGCAATAGGGCATGTCCACCAGGCATGGTAATAAGTGCCTGGCTGTTGTTTACATTTCTAGCAAATATCCGAAACATTTTTAAACATTTTTGCTAAGCGAACTGGTGTTATATGCCATCTATAAAATATCTTATATAAATTTTCTTTATATGCTACCACTTTTGTAAGCTTAATATTTTTATCCCAAAGTTTTTGCCAGACTTCCAAATCTATAGAATATCCAAAGTTCTTTGTCCATGCTATCATTGTTTCTTTCACTTGTTCTTCTTCCATCTTTCAGTTTAAAAAAAAATTATAGAGTTTTCTAATCAAATTCTCATCTGTTTTTAACAAAATTTTATCCAATGGGGTCTGTTCTTTGTAAAAACCTATTGATTTTATATCTTTTTCGTATCTTGTTTGAATTTGCAAGTAGGACTACCATGTCAAGTCAATACCTTGTAGTTGTAAAGTTTGCCTGTCCTTAAGTTTTCCCTCTTTGTCTAAAATGTCTTTATAACTAACCAGTTTGTCATAATTAATCAGATTTGGATAACAAATGCTTCCATTGTTGAAAGCCACTCAGGTATTTTCATGTAATAGTAATAGTAGTAAAGTTGGAAGGGACCTTGGAGGAAAGTAGTACGTTTCTTATCACATGATTTTGAAAGTACTTATGTGCTTTAGATTTCTCATACTACATAATAGCATGCCAACCTAGCTGAAGGTCATGTCCCTCTAAATAAAGCAATCTTTTATTTCTCAATACAATCCATTCTTTAAGCCAAAGCAAAATAGCTGCTTGATAGTAAAGTCTCCAATCTGGAAGTCCAAAGCCCCCTCTATCCTTAGATTCTTGTAACAGTTTACATTAGATTCTCCCCCCCTTTTTTTTTTTGCCATACAAATCTTAGAATCATTGCATTTAAATCATCAAAAAAATTCTTAGTAAGTTTAACAGGCACTGTTTGAAATTAGCTTTGGTAAAATGTTTATCTTAACCGTCGCTATTCTTCCTAAAAGTGGTAACTGAAGATTTTCCCATCTTTCCAAGTCCATTTTTATTTGTTTCATTAATCTCTCATAGTTATCTTCTTTTAGTGTAGTATATTTCGCCGTTAAATAGATACCCAAATATTTGACTTTTTTAACTATTTGAAGATTTGTCATTTTAGTAAGTTGAGTTTTCTGTTTGTCTGTTAGATTTTTTTTTTATAACTTTAGTCTTTTCCCTGTTTATTTTCAGACCAGCCACTGCTCCAAATTTCTCATTTTTCTGCAAGAGTTTATCAGCTGTTTGCAATGGCTCCTCTAGAATGAAGACCAAGTCATCCGCAAAGGCCTGTAGTTTATATTTCTGGTCTTTAATCTCCAGGCCTTTCATTTCTGTGTTTTGTCTGATATTTCTTGCCAAAACCTCTACTGTAAAAATAAACAACAGAGGAGACAACGGGCATCCCTGTCTAGACTACACTATTTTTTCAAAGTAGCTCTTTTACAACAAGGATATAGAAGATGGCTCATTCCATGGTTTAAGGATTATCATGTCAGTTTTTCAAATCACAATTTACAAAGTATTAATCATAGTGAGAAAGAAAAATATGAAGCACCTCCTGGGATGATTTCAGTACAGATTACTTTCTGGATACCAGTTTTATTCTGTTTAAAAAGCCTCTTTTTTCATTCAGCAAATGTTTTCTGTACTCAGAATACTCTAAATACCTTCAGTACATAAGTGGTACACTTTGGTTTTTACATATTGTCTCTGTTGGATCATAAAGCACCCTATAACTGCAGACCCCGATCACATCAAGCATTCTGAATAATCTCAAAGTCATTGCCCAAAAAAACAGCAACCCAGAAGGGGGGTGGGGAAAGGAGGTACCTGCTTTTTCAAGGACATTTATTATCTTTTCAGTTTGTGGGTATAGGAACAGCAACAGGAGAATACCAGATTGTCACACAATTTATCCCCAATTTTAATATTCACCT
Source organism: Crotalus tigris (assembly GCF_016545835.1). Classification (NCBI taxonomy): domain Eukaryota; kingdom Metazoa; phylum Chordata; class Lepidosauria; order Squamata; family Viperidae; genus Crotalus; species Crotalus tigris. The sequence goes on along the minus strand of NW_024100625.1, from coordinate 50,859 downwards.
AAGAAAATCTATAAGCAAATAATTCCATGGGTTCATAAACAGAAGAAAATGAAATAGAAGGGACAGGGAAGCAAATAATAAGGGAATAAATTGCAAATAATGTCATTAGGAAATGGATATGGATATCGGGAAATGGAGATACTTTGATAGGAAATTGTACCCTTTTACTCTTTTTTTGCTCTTAAGATTTGTACATGTACAGTCAAATTTAAACAAAGGGTGGCAATCATATCTCAGTTTAACATTTTGATTTTTCAATAAGAAAATATTTCTTACGGTTATATACATATGCGTATAATTTCCAGAATGAAAACTATTACATGGTATTTATATGTATGGCTCATTCATTCCAGATTTGATTCCAACCCAAATCAACTTTTTTTCCCCCTGAAATCAATCCACTCAGCTTTTTAACTTGTGACCTTACCTAATAGCCTATTATAGCCTACAACATTATTGCAAACAGGTTGTTCCTCTTATTAGAGGTCATGATTCTTCAGCAACTCATAACCTACTGACCACACAGAGAGTTAAGGATTTACCCAGAGTCTCTTATTTGTCTTGGTCTGCTCCTTAGTTAAGAGCTTGCTAACCTGAGGTCACTTTTTTCTGCCCCTTCTCTAGGAACACATACCCAGGGCATCTACAATTCTTCTCCTGGTAGACTATAGCTAGCTAGGTGCTAGATCTATCCTTTGAAAGTATTCCCTCTAAATAAATATTTCTCTTTTAGGGTTCATTACTGTCTGCTCAGGTTAGATCCCCAAGAATGTTCATATGACACAATCCTTCAACCTCCTCTAAGGAAGACGTAGGAAGACATTTTTGGAATAACCCTTCATAGAACACATTATATAACAAAAGGATTAACCATACATGGACAAGGTTTATGGAAGCTTTGTTCCAATTAAAATAAACTTATTCTGCCAAACAAACGTTCTTTTCAGTCATCGTAATATGACTAAATGAGCTGAAATCCACTACCCTTCAAATGAATGACTGAATTCAATAGAAGAAAATAGGTGCAGTTCAGAATTGAACCGTGGAGCCCTTGATGTTCTCTGAGCGGAGTTGTTTGCTTGTAGATGTTTCATTACCCGAGTAGGTAACCTCATGTGCCTAGTTGGGTAATGAAACATTTGCAAGCAAACAATCAAGCTCAGAGAGCACCAAGCATTCCACAGAATTATTGAATGCCCCATTAATTTTACCAATTATGGATTTTCTAAACTCATAATTATTAATTTTTAAAATGTGTTGGAAAATACACTAATCATTTTTCGGTTACCATCTATATTTCTAAATAAGCATAAAACAGTGAAGTAACTGGATGTAACAAGATTGACAGAATACTACACATGAAGTTCAGAAAATAAATGTGAGTGAGGATTCACTTTACCAAATACTGTTCCTACAACAATTCCTTACAATGTTGTAATGGGAATGAATGTATAATAATAATAAAAAAAAACCTCTACAGCGAATGGGGCATGATACCAGGCATACAACCATATTAAAAATTTTCCCATTTTCAGTAATTCCAGAAGAAAAAAAATGTGGGTAAACTTTACGGTATGTAACTCTTTCAATGTTTAACAATCTAAATTATCTCAAAGGGTAAGTCATGGATGTACCTACATTGAATATCTATATGACTGGACTGCTTATACTAAAAAAAATATGAACTTCTGGAAAAAAATTATAAGGAAGCCCAACAATGTACATTGGAATTAAGGATTTGCTATACCTTAATACATGAATATTGCTTTTTAGAACAGTGTGCACACCAGCCAGCCTGATTTTCTACATTACTTCATTCTAAAGTTTTGACTGTTAAAATAAATAGCCTTTCAATAAGAATGAAACAGCAATGAATATCTAAGCACAGCAATCCATTAAGGTTTACGAACACAATCCATAAACTATAAAGGCTTGAATATTAATCTTCAAGGATATCTTGGCTTTAAAAATAGCCATTGGCAAATGAAATATTTTTTCTATATTGAATTATTAGAGTTGGACTTTCTTTTTACCATAGTTAATTCTTCAAGAACAAAACAAGGAGAAAAAGTAATGAAAACAACTTAGGGGAGGATTACCTTTTTGTAATATTCCTTGACCCTCTGTACTGTGTACCACAAAGCTTTATGGTATACTATAGTGTTTGCAACAAACAGGAATTAAGGAATATATTTAAAACAAAATTTTAAAATAATCATTAAACAGTTTTAATCTAACCAGTTAAAATCTGGTGTAGTAATCAACCTAGATTTTTCCCCACAAAATCTGATTAATGTAAAATAATAGAATTGAGATAAGAATCGAATTCATAACCAGACTGGAAAAAGGAGCGTGTGCCAGTTTTGTAAGTAGCGCCCAATAACCTCAACACAATGTTTTTAATTAATTATCATTACTGAACTTTCTTCATTTACCTTTCATAGAAAGTATGCTATCAAAAGAAATAAAAACAGCAGGATATAATTTAAGATATAGTTTTAATAACAAATCTTAGTGTGGAAACAAATCGGTGAGTCTGTATGTATTTATTTCACAAACAACTGTCATACTTTAGATGAGCTGTGGTTTTCAGGCAGACATTGATGACCCATTTATGAAGGAATAAACTGGTAATTACATTCTATAATCTTAGTGATTAATAGTAATGTACATAGTACACATCCAACTATTAGTTTATATAGCTATAATCAAGTGTTTACCTTGAGTAATCTATATATCCAAAACTTTTAAAATATAGTTTAAAAGGAAATGGGTAGATACACAGTCACTTCCACAAATACCATGACTGTTTCCAGACAGGTGGATGTGAAATACTTGCTATGTGGAAATATTTTAGTTTATCTTAATGGCTATGAATTGGGTGTGTGTGTCAAAACATGCTGAAGCTGTTAAAACAAAATCCCAAAACTGCTACACAACTGCAGCCCATCTTTGTTGAACAAAATAAACGCACTTGCCACACAAACCAATTTTAATTGTATAAATTCACTACTCTAAATATATAATAAACATGAAATCAAACCATCTAATCATCATCTAATCTAACTTAATGATTTAGATATGCCTCATCTTAATAAATGTGCATATTCTTTTGCTATCTCAAGCTTATTTAAGAAAAACAGAAAACAAGAATAGTGCTTTTTAAGTTTTTCTTACACATGCAACAGAATGGAATATATTTTATAATTTTAGATAATTATACAGATTTTTTAAAACTGTATTTTCAATGAATCCTACTAGAAATCCATGTACTGTACTCATGTGCTGCCTTAAAAGTTGTAAAACTGAAAAGGAAAGTTGTACAAGCCATATTTCAAAATGAGTTTTGAAATATTGAGTTTCACAGTGAGTTTGCACTTTTAATTTTATAGATTTGGTCAGAAAATTCTTTAACAAATACTTTGCTATTTCAAAATAGCAATGACAGTCCTCTTTTCTTTCTTTGATAGCAGAGGGAATTTTACAAAAACCTTAAGGGTTGTCAGTCTGTGTTATTAATGTAAGCAGACCTTGCCACCTCTATCCAATAACATACAAACTTAAGCATACTCATTGCAGTTACCAGAAAAAAAGATGAGATTGAATTGCAAAGGCCTTCCTAATAAAAAATAAAGGAAGGAAGCATGACTCAGATTACAGTGCCTATATCCTCTCCCATTAGAAATGATGTCTAAACAGTAAAAAATAAAATCAGTGTTTAAAATTAAGATAGGGATATAAAGGCATTCTACCTCAGAGTTTGAAGGGGGGTAGATTTTAATAACAGCGCTACTTGGATTCCTCCATTAAAGGCTGCCAGGCAAATTTGGAACATGTTGTCACAGAGCTACAATTTCAACTCTTATTTATATTACAAATGTATATTTTGGAACATATACAGTTTTACAAAAATTACAAGCAAGTAATTTATTTGTTTGTTTAGAGCATTTGCAAGTAGTCCTTGACTTATGACCACATTTGAGATGAGAATTATCATTGCTAAACAAAGCAAGTCGTTGAGGGAGTCGTGCCAAAATTTATGACCTTCTTTGAACAGTTGTTAAGTGAATCAGCTATGTTGCTAAGTGACTTGCACAGTTGTTAAGTGACTTCTCATTTACTTTGCTTGTCGGAAGCCAGCTGACAAGGTTGCAAATGGTGATCCCATGAACCCGGGACGCTGCAACTGTTGTAAATACGGGCCACTTGCAAAGCGCCCAGTTTTTGATCATGCAACCATGGGAATCCCGCCTGTAAGTGTGAGGATGTCACTTTTTTCAGTACTGTTGTAACTTTGGAAGGTAACTGAACAAATGGTTACAAGTTGAGGACTACCTGTATGTGGCCATACAATTCAAACAAAATAATTCTGGATGACATATCAAAATCATCATCAACAAATAGAAGACATAAAGGAAAGCAATATTTAAAACTGATTAAAATAAAATGGCAACCAAAGTTAAAATAATACTGTAACTCATCCAATTGGAACTCTATTCATCCTGACCCAAAGACCTGGTGAATAAGGCTTGCAGGATCAGAACCAACCCTATATTGAGGTGTGTGTGTGTGTGTGTGTGTGTGTGTGTGTGAGAGAGAGAGAGAGAGAGAGAGAGAGAGAGAGAGAGAGAGAGAGAGTATGCAAACAATCATTTCATTAGGCAGGGGCTGCTGTAGCAATAGAATTTAGGCTCATGCACCTCCCCATACGGCTTTATAGCATTCTCTGGCCAGTCTACAATATAGAAACATTATTTGCACATTGCCCTCAACAATCTGACCTTGGAAGGATGGAAGACTGAATCAATCTTGAACCCCGTCAGGATCAAACTCCAGAGTTTGCCTCCAATACTCCACTCTGAACATTGCACTATCAAGAATTGTTACTAATACTCTAGATCTGTTTATTGTCAATCAAATTTTAAACCATTTTAGCTATTCCAAGAGCTATTCGGTCGGGACCCCATTTGGGGTCAAACGACCATTTCACGGGGGTCGCCAAACAACGCAGTCTGCCATTTTTTTCCCCTTTTCCTTAGCTGTGCTACTCCCTTTTATTCTATTGGCTTTTGAAAGCCAATAGAATAGACTCTCTTGAATAGAGTCTAATTCTATTGGCTTTCAAAAGCTAATAGGAATTGTCCAGGCTGTCTCTGCCCTGCTGAGCCCACCAAAAGTCCCATTCTGCAAACGGTGCTGCAGTAGTCCTCAACTTACGACCGGTTGGGGGTCGCGGCATTAAAAAAGTTGAGAACCACTGCTCTATTAAAACATTTCTTGATTTCATAATTTGATCCAGATGAATTAACAGCATCTAACACTTGGAATGTATTTTGGACAACTTTAAATACATTTTTATAAACAATTAAAAAGTATTGCAAATAAAACTCTCTTTTTACAACCCTGTAATTCCTTAATTAGAGTCAGGGCGACTAGATGGAGCTGAGAATTTACTGGCCTGATGCCCTTCCTAAAGCCATGCAGAGTTTGCAGCAGATATTTTCTCTTTGTACCCTAAGAGAGAAACATCTACTATCTAGGGCTGAACTCTCAACCTTCTGAATGGGATGCGAGTGTCTTCACCACTAGGCCACCATACCACTCTGTAATGTGGATATTAATTATTTACAAGAACTTTGCAATAACTTATTCAGGTAGTCGTCAACTTATAGACCACAACTGAGCCCAAAATTTAGGTTAATAACTGAGACACTTAACTGAGTTTTGTCCCATTTTATGACCTTACTTGCCACAGCTGTTAAGTGTATCACTGCAATTGTTAAGTTAGTAACATGGTTGTTCAGTGAATCTGATTTCCCCATCAACTTTGCTTGTCAGAAGGTCACAAAAGATCATCACATGACCCCAGAACATTGCAACCAACATAAATGAGTCAATTGCCAAGCGTCTGAATTTTGATCACATGATCAGAAGCATGATGAAACAGTCATAAATGTAAAAAAGTTCATAACTCACTTTTTTCAATGCTGTTGTAACTTTGAACAGTCACTAAATGAACTGTTGCAAGTCGAGGATTATCTGTATTAACAAATGAGTGACTAAAGGTCTTAACTATATTGTATGTTCCTTCTGTAAATTAATTTGACCAAATGTATTTTTTTACTGGATACTTCAGACATTTTTAAAAGGTGGACTTTCAATTTCACTTGTTGGAAGTAGGAAAATAGATGAGAAAACACTTACTTATACTATATAATGTAGCCTTGTTCCACTATTGCTCTAATTTGGTTTTGAATCTGTATGTTCTTTATATGGTGTTCTAAGGATCAATTTGTTTTAAAGAATGTGAAAGTAATTACTGTATATACCAAAAAATGGAACTTCTCATTCTACTAGGAATTATAGTTTTATAATGCATGGGAGAGAACAAAAATAATTAGTCTTCAAAGTTAGGAAGCATATGAACTAAGATTTACACTCCTGGATTATTAATATATATTACTTTTTGTTTATTAAACAAAATATAATGGAAGACAGATCAATATTATTGCATATGGTCAAAGGTTGTCAGCCCTTCCAGGTAAGTTAGATCAGGAACCAGATACCACAAGGACCATGCAGAATCTAATTTATTGTTTTAGAATTTTCCAATTTCTTGAAAATCTGACAGGTTTTTCCTCTGCCCTTCTTATTCTAAAGACAATCAAGGAGAAAATTTTCTTGGGTTTCTTTCTCACTCCCCTCTTTCTTCCAAGAGCTGGGTGGATGTTTATCTAACCATTTTTGAATCCCTTTCTCAAGGTTAGCTCCAAACTTATCTACAGGGATTAATATTGCGTTGAAAAAAAATATCTATTTTTTACTTTTTTGATCTTTTAATTCTTATTTGCCCTATTTATCATAAAACAATAAAAAATGAAAGACCTAACCTTCTCTCCCATTATTCCTTCTATCTCTCTTTCACGTATATACACCCTCATAAACACACATGGAACTTTCCTTAACTCACTCTCATACACAAATACAGTTTTCCAACTTAGCATAGAAAGACGGATAAATGTTCACTTCTGATACACTAATAATCAATAGGAATATGAAAAAAAATGGAATATTGAGATGCCATGGTATCTTTTCTCTTCCATAGCTGATTGCCATGAGGGAAATGTATGATCTGCATTTTAAACTATTGATTTCAAGACCAGAGATTTGCCATGTGGACACTTTATCAAGAGTGTTTTCCATTTTATTTTTCCCATCGTTCATTCAAAATCCCCTTCATATTGCATATTAATTTATGGCAGCTTGCTGCCTTGAGTAGATTTTATTTTAGACCTAAAAGTAGGAGATATATCTTGCTATTTCTTCACCTCCATATATATCCTCAAATATTTTCCATTTTAACCATATGTGCAGGAGTCAGCAATTTTATGCCCACAACACCACTAGATGGCACCCACAACATCAAAAGAGAGATTGAGAATTTGATATGCATGCCTATGTGTATGTATCTCAACTCAGATATCTTGAGATTTGGCTTTCACATAGGATCTCATTCATTTAAAAAAAAACAGATAAGTGAATTAATTTTATTTAGCATTTTAATTTGTTTAAAGAGGTTATAATAAATTCAATAAAATGTAGAATAGTATAGTAATTCAAAATGGTTATATCATCCATTATAATTAGATCGAGAATAATTAGGGCTGCTGATGCAATATAAGAACAGTCTCAACAAACAAATATTTATTTCTGACTAAAGAACTTCACAGTGGGTACTGGGAGATCTGATGGAAGAAAACAATCTGTGGTATGGGGATATCAACATGATATTCATTTGATCATCTGATCAATATTTTCTGAGCATCAGGTTCAATAAACCTATATTCAAGAAGTTTCTTCCTTCAATAATTTTCTCTGTTTAGCATTTTAAAACATAACTTCTTGAAAATGGCTGCTAGCTGATTAGTTGCCAGAGAACAGCCCTGAAATTAAGCATTATATGTCTGCAATCAGTGGTTCTACCAGCCACATTTATCTTTTTCATTATAATGATTTTGTAGGCAGACCAAAATGGATTTACAGGACTCATTTCCAAGCCTAATAAAATATATCCTTCTCAGCAAAGGTCTGAACCCTGAAAAAATGTTCACCTTTTCGTTGAAGAAAGAAGTTTTTTCCCTACTGTTCTACGGTAACATTTCAACTGGAGGAAAATATCTGGACATGGGTAATCATTACAAGGTCAAAGAAAAGGATTTTTGATAAAGGGTTCTAGAGTGAGAGCTTGCCTCTCACGTACAGGTTGTTTGGGATGATCCTGATTATATCAATCCATTTCACTCAGGCTCTTGGCTTTGGCTACTGATGAAATACAGAGGAATGAACGCATCAATGCCTTGGAATTAGTACAACTGAGGGTGAAGGTTCATTCTCCCAGCTTTTGCCTGGTTCTGAACATTTTGTTACCAGAATAGGTAACATCTTCAGCAGAATTTAGGAGATGTCAATGTTTATAAGGGCTTCAGGTGTGGGCATGTCAAGTGAGGGTCTGTGGTGGGTCTTGTGATGGGTCAGGTGTGAATCGTCAGTGAGTCTTATGATGGGTCCTGTGATGCGGTTACCTCAGGTCAGGTTCATTGAGAGGTCATTTGCTAGTGCGGGGGAGGGGGGCTTGCGTGGGTTGGTTGAGCATTGGTGCTGTCTTTGGTTGGCTGTGCAGTTGATTTGGATCCTGAGGGGTTCGTAGATCAATGTGTCTGTTGATGGAATTGCTTGTGGAATGTCAGTTTTCGATGAACTCATAAGTGTGATGGGTAGTAGTGCGGCTGATGATTTTCGTGTTGCTCCAATCGAACTGGTGATTAATTAATAATCTTTACCCACACTGACACCAAACAGCATCAATTTGATTGGAGCAACACAAAAATCATCGGCCACACTACCACTCGCCATGCTCATTTCATTGAAGCCTGGCACTCCACAAGCAATTCCATCAACAGACACATTGACCTACGAACCCCTTAGGATCCAAATCAACTGCACAGCCAACCAGAGACAGCACCGACCCTCAACCAACCCACGCAAAGTCCCACCACCATCAGTTCACCTCCCCATGACCCTAACCCAAGGTAACCTCCCCATCATGAACCCATCACAAAACTCACTGATGACTCACACCTAGTCCATCACAAGACCACCACAGACCCTCACTTGACACACCCACACTTGAAGCCCTTATAAACAGAACATGACACTGACATCTCCTAAACTCTGCTGAAGATGTTACCTAATCTGTTAATGAAATGTTCAGAAACCAACCCACAAGCTCATTGAACCAACTTTCACCCCCATCCTACACCAAGCTACAGATATTTTCCACTATTGCAAATTAGTACAACTGCTGTTGTACTAATTATTATTATATTATTTTGAGTCACCTGGCTCAACTGATACTGAAAGAAATGGGCATCTGCAGAATTTCTGGTGGAACTAGCCAAAGCCAGAAGTAAGATGGGATTATGGTGGGCACTGCATGAAGTACTATAACTCACTGGTCCATTTTTCTCATGCATGAACTTTGTTATTTATTCTAGAAAATTTATAGGGCTGTCCATCTTAAATAAATAACTCTGGGTGGCTAAAAACCTACATATAGCAGAAAAGCAGTATAAAAAAACTTCTACAAGGAAAACAAAAAATCCCATAAAAATAATTGTAATATTATTACAATTATTACAAAGTATCACACAAACAAAGAAAAAAATAAATATAGACTGTGGTGCCTTAGGATGAGGATGTTAGTAAAGTCCAGCATATATTTATAATAATGATTATTTATTATGGTTATATGTCACCCAACTCCCAGAAACTCTAGGTGGTCTACAAATTGTTAAAAACATTTGTTAGCAAGGAATAATACAAAAACATAAAAACAACACTAAGAATGTTTATTTATTTTAACGGCCACCCATCTTGCTAAGCTCTTCTTTGGATGTCTAACAAATATATAAAAAATACAATGAAAAAGGAACAAACAAAAACAAAAAACATAAAATGGCTACTGAGGAAACTATATAACCAATAAATATGGGTTCGTCTACTCTCCTAACCTGTGTGCCTGGGAAAACGGGTAGATTTTAAAATCCCCTAACAGAATTGTGATCAAAATAACCTAATAGAAACTAAAAGAAAATTCTAACAAACCTTCATGTATGTTCTCTAACATCACTTTTTTATTATTTACCAATTTAGTATTGTCTATGCTGGCTGGGTTCATGTAGTGCAGTGGTTCTCAACCTATGGGTCGGGACCCCATTTGGGGTCGAACGACCATTTCACGGGGGTCGCCAAACAAGGCTGTCCGCCATTTTTTCCCCTTTTCTTTGGCCACGCCCCTGGTACCCAGTGATGTATAAGTGGTTGGGGTCACCATAACATGGGGAACTGTATTATGGGGTCGCGGCATTAGAAAGGTTGAGAACCACTGATGTAGTGAAATAAATAATCCTGATTTAATCATGTTTTGTTAAAAAGTTACATTAATTAGAATCACACACTTGGTATGCTATAAAATAGGGTTTCTAAAGTACAGTGATTGGTATATATAACACATTAGACCAAATCAAATATACTTATTGTATTTATGGCATAATATAATGCATGAATTTAATTAATACGTAATTGATATTTTTAGTTTGTAGTCATATTTAGTTTTACTATAGGAAAGCTAGGAATAAAATTAGGGAGCTCCATGTGTAAAATTGCTCTTTTTCCAATGAGCTACGGTCCTTTTATTTATCTAGGAAAGTACTGTGAGTTTCTGCAGTAGAGTTGAAAGCAATATCTTTAGTAGAGGATTGGGAAAAATGAACATATTTTGCTAGGATTTCCTTTCACATTTATCCATAAAATATGCCAACAGCCTAGATAACTATATAAAAATGCTAAAAATTGTCAGATTGTTCAAACATACACCCACATATACACACATACAGGTTGTTGTATAACTCAAAGTCTTTCAGGTACTGCCAAACTTTTTGCAAATGTGTATAAATACTATGGACTTCATTGACAGGATTTTTTTAAAAGATGTGATAACTCAGCAAAAAAATTTAGAAGTTAAGATTTGAATTAGAAATATTAGAAACAGTTTTATGTTCCTACCTTTTGTTTTTTAAAAGAAAAATAAATGCCTAAATCACTTTCTATAAAAGATAAGTAAAATGAACAGAGAGAATAGCTAGCACTGATGATGACACCTAGTTAGGTAATGAAATGTCTGCAAGAAAACTGCCAAACTCAGGGAGCACCAAGAACCCCATAGTTCAACCATGAGCTATAAATGTTTTCTTTTATTGGTACTGAGAAAATATGTTGACTTTAAGAAGGACTAGAAACTTGCACTTTTTCTTAAATCTTAAGAGGATATGAAAAATATAGCTCAAGAGGATGTCCACAGATTTCACTCCCTCTGGATATTTTATTGAGGATCCAGAACTTTACAATAGAACATTTCAGTCACTGGCACAGAGATGTTTTATAGCCTTTGGCTCTTGGAAATGATAAGCAATTCCACTGGGTAATATACCTTTTAATGTTGATAGTTGAAGTCACTGAAAAAAGTCATCTAAAGGTTTGTATGTTGATGATATATACCCTGTTTTTGGCCTCCATCTATTAATCTCATAGCAAAGTGATTGCTTCTGAAGAAATGTTTGGCTGTAATTCTATAATAGATGAAAAAGAACAAGCTAAAACAATCCAGACAATGTAGCTGTTGCATAAATGAGATTAACTTTGGTGAAAATGTTCGATTGTCTCTATATTGGAGGATGTAGGGTTATTTCAGGAATATACTATTGAGATGTTCCTAAACTCATCTCTTCCTGTGGATTACAGATGGCAACAAAATGGCTTTTATCAACTTCAGATACTCATGTCGTGGGAGTATTCTGACTATATTGCTATAATGCATTCTACCCATTGGACGCTTTAGAAGCTTCTTATAATGGCATATTATAATGACCTTGAGGAGAGAGGGGAAAAGATGCTATCTAGGAAATATTCAGACAAGAGAGGGAGGAGCCCCCAGTGGCTTAATGGTCAGAGAAAGAAATTTAGGAAGGATCTACCCTAATGGATCAAACAGTTGAAACTGGCAGCAGGAAGTTTGTGTCTTCAGATGTGCAAGATTCTATTATTGTAGCCTTCCAATAAAGTAGAATTAGTTCATCTCACTGTGCTTCCTGTCTGGTTTACCTGGGAGGACTGACACTTCTACTGGTAGAAAATGAAGCTCCATCTATTTTTGTTGTTTATAACTTCAGAGCAAGATATTTTGCTCCCATCTAACTCAAAGCGCTAGTCTGGATTTAAGAGCAGAGTATTTGATAGATCGCTTGCATTTACCCAATCCTGAACTTGCAGAGGCTCTAATCTAATCCGACATAAAAATATTTTTCACTATCTATTTATAGAACTCCTTCTTTATAAAAATAATTTGAAGTACTCTTTGCTTTGTATTATAGATGATTTTTTTAAAAAAATGTTCCAATATACATCTGGTTTGGTAGCTTATTTAATATTAGGGATACAAAAATTTTCACTAGTACATTTTTGCTTTCTTATGCTTTTTTTAAACTGATCAGATTCAAAGATAATTTGAATTCATTATAGTTTATAGTATTACTGCATAGTGGATTATAGTTTTTTGTATATTCCCTTGAAAACTTTATTGTTATGAAAAATACCAGTTATATTTAAAATACATATAATAAATATATGAAGAAATGAGTCACATGAAATCAAAACCTATAAATGATATGAATACCTCTAGATCCAGCAATAGCAAGGATAGTCCTTATATAATTGGATAGTCCCACAAATGGTTGGGCTATGCACTAAAACAAAATCTGTTTAGCCCAAACTCAAGGAATAAACTGGAATAACTGGGTCCATGCAAAATGCTAGGCCTTAAACCATGGTTTACAAACCTTAACAGTAACAGCATAACAGAGTTGAAAGGGACTTTGAAGGTCTTCTAATCCAACCTCCTGCTCAAATAGAAGACCCATTCCCAAAAAATGGCTGTCCAATCTCTTCTTAAAAACCTCCAGTGTTGATGCATCCACAGTCCAGAGATTGGCAACCCATTCCATTGATTGTTGTGTCAAGAAACTTCTTCTTGGTTGTAGGTTGGATTTCTCTTTGCTAAGTTTCCAACCATTACTTCTTGTCCCGCCCTCTGACACTTTGGAGAATTGGTCGATCTCCTTCTCTCTGTGGCAGCTCCTTAAATATTAGAAGACTGTTATCAAGTTACCCCTACTCCTCATCTTGGTTAGACTAGACATACCCAGTTCCTATAAATGTTTGCCATATTTTTATCCTCCAGCCCCCTAATCATCTCTGTTGCTCTTTTCTGCACTCTTTGTAGTCTCAAGATATTTTTTGTACCATGGTGATTAAAAATGGACACAGTATTCCAAGTGGGGTCCTACCAATGCAGTATAAACTAGTACTAATATTTTATGTGATCTTGATACTATCCCTCTGTTGATGCAGTCTAAGATTGCATTGCCTTTTTGGCAGCTGTAGCATACTGCTGGTTCATACTTAATTGGTTGTGCAGTAGGACTCCTAGATCCCCCTCAGTTACTATTGTTGAGCAAGGTACCACCTTTTCTACACCTGAGCATTTGGTTTTTCTTACCTCAGTGTAAAACTTTATTTTTCTCACCACTGAATTGCATTTTGTTGGATAGGACCTAGTGTTCAAGTCTGTCGATATTCTTCTGGATTTTGAGCCTATCTTCTAAAGTGTTGGCTATTCCGACCAGCTTGGTGTCATCTGCAAATCTGATGAGTTTCCCTTCTATTCCCTCATCTAAATCATTTATGAATATGTTGAAGAGTACTAGGCTTACACATTGAGCAGTTGGTCAGCCAATGTCAGGTGGTGATTTTTTATTTTTATTAAAAAAAATTTCTACCTATCTCGCTGAAAGGTGACTCCGGGTAGCTTACAAAATCAAAATTATGTTGTCTACTCTACATTTGTCTATTTTGCCAAGAAGTAGGCTGTGGTCCACTTTGTCAAATACCTTACTGAATTTCAAGTATACAATGTCCACAGCATATCGCTGATCCACTAAGTTAGTTGCTTTGTCAAAGAATGCAATAAGGTTTGTCTGGCATGATCTGTTTTGGAGAAATCTATGTTGGTTTCTAGTTGCTTGATTATCTTTTCCAGAATCTTCCCAGGTATGGGAATATGTGCGGCTGATTGATCTATAGTTTCCTTTTTTTTTTTTTTTTTTAGGATGGGAACCACATCAGCTCTTCTGCTGGTTCTCTGGTACTGCAAGGTCTTTGAAAGATACTGTTCAGTGGTTCTGAGATTACATCTGCCAACTCCTTCAGAACTCTTGTATGTAATCCATCTGACCCACGTGATTTGAACTCTTCTAGAGTACATAGGAATTGTCTTACCATTTTCTTGCCTATTTTGACTTGCATTCCTATTCTGTCTTCTATGGTGTTACTTTTGATAGGTTGCACTATTTTTCCCTTTTGTGTAAAGGGAGATCAAACAATGAATTAAGCAGCTCCACTTTCTCCCTACTGCCCAACACCTGGCCTCAACTGACTTAATATAATTCATTCACAAACAAGCTATAATCACAGGATGGTTTAGCATAATGTGTGAACTCAGTTATAAATGCTCAGAGAGGCAGATATTATTTAAGAAAAATGTAGGGTGGCAGTTAATACTAAAGTATTACATTGCACAGAAACTTATCAACAGCTATAGTGCATAATTTCCTTGCTTGTAATTTTTTAGACTAATTCAATGATTTCAGTAGGGAAGTTATGGGAGAATGTGTTCTCAGTAGAATTTCTTTTCTCCCAAACTTCCCTGTTAGGCTCTACAAAATTTAAAGTTGGTATAGGAAGTCTCTGGTCCTCCAAATAATGCTGGACTATATTTTCCAACAACCCATCCAGTATTGTGAAAACTGATAGTAAAATCAGCATTATCTGGTGGACCACATTCTCTCCATGAGCAGTTTTTAGTCCATATGGTCTAGTTGTAGGCTGGACTGAGGAATTTAGTTTTAGCAAACAAAATCATATTACCAAAACCAGTACTGGTGTTAATCCTCCATAATCTATTTTGAACATCTGGAGATGGCTAGACAAAATATGTCATAAAACAGTTCATTTTAAAACGCAGCTCTGAAATCTAGCAATCTCAATCTGCATAATCAGTTAACATGCTGTCCACACTTCAGAGGCAGAAGATGATTATGACAAAGAAATTCTTGACAAATCTGCTAGCAAGAAAATCCAGATAACTAATGAAGAGTAGTTCAGATCCACAGCACTATCAAGGTTTTTTTTAAAAAAAATATAATATAAAAATTATTTCTATCTAAATCTACCGGTATTTCATTTGTTAGGATTAAAAGGTTAACATTATTGACAATATTTTCAGTCTATGACTGTTTTGATCATTAGTGATTCTTTCTAATTTGTAAACAGGCAAAATAACTTGCCCCTGGAGGGGAAAAAATGAGAACATTTCTTGGCCTGCTGTAAATGCGTAGTTATCCTGTGGGAAAATGCTGTTTTGAAACTTGTCAGAAGCATAGATGGTTTATCAGAATATTTCCAAATGGCAACAAATTACTTTTTTGGGATTCATTTTAATCACAAGCAGGTTTAAAAGGTATTTAAAAGATACATATCTAGTAGATGAATACTGTATTTGTGATCAAGATAATTCTTGTTCCAATTAAGTCAAAAATAAACTGAGAGTAAAGTGCATATTCTTAGTTGATCCGTACATTTCTTATTTTTCATTGTCTAACATTACCAACAGTTAGACTTTTTTTGAAAGAAATTATTCACTTATGTCACCAGAAGTTTTTTGCCTGAAGCATTTGTGAACTTATTCTAGTATCACTATTGAGTTCTGCAACAACCATGTATTCAGAAGTATAATGCACTGTTCCTTTTTTCTCAGCATTTGTCTACTTGACATATTTTTTTGTCTTTGTCTTTGATATGTTGGTCTCTTAGACTCAGTAAAAACTGAATAGTTCCTGCAGTCCTGAAGTCTCCCACCTTTGCATTATATTATATTTCCCACTCAAATAATTAAAACTTATTGCTAATTAAATACTGATATTAATAAATGCTAATTAAAATAGATCAACAAAAACAGAATTAGGGGCTGGAGGCTAAAACATATGAAGATCATTTGTAGGAATTGGGAATATCTAGTCCAGTGAAAAGAAGGACTGGGGTGACATGATAGCAGTGTTCTAATATTTGAGGAGCTGCCACAAAGATGAGGGGGTCAACCTATTTTCCAAAGCACTAGAAGGCAAGACAAGAAACAATGGGTGGAAACCAATCAAGGAGAGAATCAAGCTAGAACTCAGGAGAAATTTCCTAACCGTGAGAACAATTAACCAGTGGAACAGCTTGCCTTCAGAAGTTGTGGGTTGCTTCATCACTGGAGGCTTTTAAAAAGAGACTGGACAGCCATTTGTCTGGAATGGTATAGGGCAGTGGTGGCAAACCTATGGCACGGGTGCCAGAGGCGGCACTCAGAGCCCTCTCTGTGGGCACGCGCGCCTTTGCCCCAGTTCTAGGCCTTCAGCTGGGTTTTATAAAACCTTTTTGCTTTAAGCTTCCGCCACCTTGTGCAAAAAAAAAAAAAAGGTTCAATCAGTCAATTTCAACTTCTCGCAGGAAAAAAAAAGATCTTGCAAAGTTGGAATTAATTGATTGAACTTTTTAGTCCCACCCAGTCTGCCATTACCACCACAGCCACGCCCACCCAATGGGCCAGACCCGCCCCAATTGGCCACACCCAGCCAATGGGCCACACCCACCCAGCACCCGACGATGCATAAGTGGGTTTTGGCTTGCAGTTTGGGCACTCGGTCTCTAAAAGGTTGGCTATCACTGGTATAGGGTCTCCTGCTTCAACAGGGGGTTGGACTAGAAGACCTCCCAAGATCCCTTCCAACTCTGTTATTCTGTTATTTCAGAATGAAGAATTTCGAGAATTTGCAACACCAGTTTCAAAGAAGACTTCTGCCTGCAGAAGGGAAAAAGATAAACTTTGATAAAGCCTGAATCCATTCCCCAAGTGTTTATTGTTGGGTATGGATTTGAAATAAATATTTCCTAGCCCACAGTGTTACTAATTCTTTGAAAGTATAGCCAGAGCAATAACACTAGTAGTCAAAGGCCTCAATTCACTCACAGCAAACCATACCTATGTATGGATCCTATAGGCTTTTATTGAAATTCCATGGGACAACGTAAATTTGCAATATTGAAATATTTTCAGATGAGATCTGGTAACATCTCAGAAGTGATATTGTTGAAATATAAAATTAGGAAATCTTACGAGATGTAAATCATTACTTTTTTAATACAATCACACCACTGTGCATAAATATTTGATGACACTTGCTACCTAAAAAGATAGCTGTCCTTAAATGCAATTACGTCAGCAGATAAATAACTTCATTTATATTAGAGCTAAAGTGATTTTTCTTTTGTTGTTTCCAATCATTGGACCCCTTCATTGTTTTCACGTGGGCTTAATTTTCACAGATCAATGTCTGCTCCCTCTATCATTTAAGAATTATGTTTTCTGAAGATTATTTTTTAAAAATTCATGTCAGACTTAGCCTACAATACTTCTAAAATATGACCAGCAGTATGAAAGAATGAGCAGCAATTGTATTTACATTTGATGGTATATGTCAGATATTTGGATTCTTTAGGTAGTTAACACAATAAGAGAAAAATCATGGTATAATTGCTTGTGAAACCATTTTCACATGATAAAAACATACAACAGGCTGTCATATATACTTCCAAATGCTCACCCATCTTTTCAATTTGCTATTATATGAAAAATTTTACTGACCCACTTATTTATCTGCATAGCACAATGTTATTTATGTCAGAAACAAAAAGCGCATATGAGTCAGGATAACCCAGGTTTCCCTTTCTGTTTATCTATATTTTAAGTGAGTTTTTTGCAGCTGCATAATATCAAAGCGTACTAGAACATCAGTTCACAATTCCACAATCATTGTTTTGGAAGTATTGACACCCAGTTTTCTTCCCCAAAATGATTGAATCTGCATCTCTTTGGTTTATCTTTTCTCCTTTTTATATTAGATAAGCTACCCCTCCCAAGCACTGCCTGTATCAGAATCTTCAGCTGTGATCCATCACATATGGCAGAATCATTATGTATAATCTAACAGAATTTTTTTTTAAAAAAAATAGATAAACAAAATATAAAGAATCCCATCCAGAGTTAGAGTTGAGCTGGATTCAAAGAAAAGATAGTCCTACATAATTTTCTCAAACAACAATTTTATTTCTACTATTGTGTTGTATTGAGTTCACTTTAATTGAAAGAAAATGTTTGAGAACTGACAAGAACGTACTGTAACAAGATACTTATTTGCAGCATGTAAGGGGAAAGAAGAGCAAAGCCAGGCATAGAATTTTATTCCTTCATAATATGTTCTAGTTATAGCCAGAGATGATAGAGGGCAAAATTTCTCTTGTGAGAAAAAGTTGACACTTAGTCTATATGTCTTTTGCAACTATTCTCAAAATATACCAGTTAGCATACCATGTGAGATACCTTTCATATACTTTCTTGTGTCGGATATCTCAGACTTAACCTAACCTTCCAAAAACCTGCTTATTTGATGCCTCTTGAATTTCTATACAGAAAATAGCAATAAAGCTTGAAAGACATGTAGTGTTATGCATCTGAAAACATAGGGTAACGAACTTTAGAAAAACACTGAAGCTGCATATGTCTGTGAATCAGTTCAATAACATCTTAGTTTTTATAACAACAGCTAGACACTGAGAACAAAGAAGGTTTTATTTAATTATGCTGTTTTCAGAATAGCTCTCTAGCTCAAAACCTATCACAGAAGTAATTTGAAAAATGGCACTTCATTTGACTTCCATGGCCCTCTCATGCCAAAAGCAACAAGCAACACTACTCAAAACTTCCATAGAGTTGGATTATTGCCCAATGAGTATACAAGGCTGATATACACCATGCCCCTTTCTAATTGGCTTCCCAATTCAAGAGATCCATGCTGGCATGAGGCATGTCCTGCTGACACAAAGTATGAAGGAGCCAAGCTTTCAAAATACCAGCCCTGGTACTGAATAGCTTTAAAACCTACAATCTTACAGCTGTTTATGAACTTGTTTGGTACTGAGCTATAATCATTTTGCTTATTCCTAACCCTCAAGTTTTATTAAATTTATCCTGAATGAAACGGGTATCTAAAACCAATTGCCCACACTCATTACCAATGGCCCAGACTTGTGGGAGTTTCAGGAACCAAAGGGTCTACTAGCAGATGCAACATTGATTTCTGTATGTTCACAATTTACCAGACTGTTCCATAGTAGACTTGATTTGATGGCTCTCCATGGGGTGCCCTGCAGACTTGATTATTTCACAGCCAAGCTGGCTACCATGGTTTGTGACAAATGCACAAGGAACAATATTAAACCTTGATATATACACCATAGCCAGCAAAATTAAAAATAAAAGTATCACTTTAATGGCATATTATTTGATCTTTCCTATGATACTCAATACTTCTCTGTTCTTATACAATTTATAATTCTCTAAGCTTCTACTTCTGATAGATATTGGATCAATACTTCAGATTGGTATTGGACTGAAACATGAATGTGTGGGAATCACATTTATCAGTATGCAATAAATTGCTTGAGATTCCTTGGACCATATACTAAACTTAAAGGAGAATCTGCAAAATGCAGACTCAACCCCAATTAATAAGTGATAAGCGCAGCTGTTCTTTTGTTTGTAGGTATTTCATATCACTTCTAGGCCTTTTCTGTGCTTCAGAGAAGGGATGGGCAAGTAACATTAAAATATTCTGATAAAGTATAATCACAAGAGTCACTTGACAGCAGTAAAAGTTATTTTTCCGGATTCATATGCTATTTTGGGAATTGAGATCAATTATTACGTATGATTAAAAATATAAGAAATCTGATAAAGTAACTATATTGTGAACTATAATTGGGTCAAGAAATGTAATAAGCATGTGCCTGTTTAAATAATTTAAAAAATATAAAATTGATCATTAATAACATTTAATAAATTACCATGCTGTGAAATAATATAGATGGCTCATGTTTTATATTCATCAATATAAAATATATATCATATGTAATAATCAGAAAAAGAAAAAGTGTTCTCTATTAAACAAAATAGCTATTTAATTACATGCTGTTTTAGGTAAAAATATAAGAATAGTAAATTTCATAAAAGAGATGACCAATTTACCATAAAACTATGAAGTTACAGTATAAATAACTTTGGTGGACAATCTGGTCCTTTCTGCAACACAGGGAGTATACTTGACCAGTAAATTCAAACACAAAGGAAGTGCTATAGCTGGCAAGAAGCAAATTTCCTTGCATTCTGTTTCAGCTTAATACTAACACTAAATAAACATCTTCTTTCACTACTCAAACTACAAAATTAAGATGAGCATAAAGTACTGTTTTTGCAGGATAAGAAAATCAATTCTGTTTTTATTTTAAACTACTTATTCTTTTTCTTTGTGTTAGCTTGGTAATACTCCTCACTTTTTCCCCCAGTGGAAACAAATGGCTTCTGTCACAATCGTACTTTTTCTTTGTTTTTCTTCAGTCATCTTTGTTTTCCATTATAAACACAGTAAACTCATTATAAATATATAACAAGACATAGCCATAAGCATAAGGTAATTTAACTATATCACAACAGCCAAGTTCAGATCTAGCATTCAAACTTACAGTGAACAAAAGTAAGCTGTGATAATAAGGTTTAACTGCTTCCTTCAAAAATTCTTTACCTAGGTTATGTATTTTATTTGGGTGCATGCTTAGTTCTTACATTTGTAATTCATAAAGGTATTCTCGCTACATAAATTTAAAAAGTCAAAAATTGTGCCATCTTGAAAAACATATTTACCCTGAAAAATAGGTAAGAAATATTTTTATTAAATATTAAGGCAAAATATCTCAATACAAAACTTGTAATATACAAGGAATTAAGGAAATACAATTAAATTATAATCAACACTTAAATTACAACTTCACAATATGATTTGTCTGGCTTTAAAAAAACTAGTTAAATTAAAAAGCTCTATTTAAAGAGTAGAAGCATTATGATAGGGTAAAACTATTCCTAGTTTACAAAGATAAAAAAGACATATTCTGATAAAAATTCAAATATCCCTACAGGATTATATAATAAACAAGTAAGTCAATTACTGACTTATTAGAAGGCTTCATCATTGCAGAGAAAGTCTTGGAGGGAGGGAAAGAATAAATTTTAGTGCCTAGATTTAAATGGGTTTGATTTTGCACTGCTGTTCTTCTTTTTCTATAGAGTATCTTTCAGCAATATAAAAATAATACTTTGCCCATTGCTAGCCATTATATCAGTGACTTGTTAAAATTTTCTAAGTCACTAAAATACAATTTCATTTGTATATTAAATATGTACATACATGAAGTATGCCTCCAAAATTCTACTTTCTAAGCTTTCTCAGTAAAATAACATTAGATTTTAAGAAAAATGTTAACCAAATGTTCTACAATTGGTACTGTATATATCAGAAAAGAGTGTACTGAACTCTTTGTTTGACCTAGGAAAAGAATCTGAATTCTCTCAACATTTCAGACTGCGTGTATCTGAAGAAAGCCAAGTAAAATGTCTTTAGAAAAAGTAAAAATATGTAATTATTTTGTCTCGTGAAACAATTCAAGTTTCTTACACTTTCTAAACAGAAATATCATATCAAGAACAGTGAAGGGGAAAAGGCATATACTTACCTGAATGGACTATCAGTTGGAAAGCTGAAGAATTGTAAAACAAAGTAGTCCAAATGATTTGTGTATGCACACAGTCCAACTCTGTACTTTCAAGTAGGCCAGACAATCAAACAATCATTTCAGCATCAGCCAGCCTGCTTTCCATCTTAAGGGATTCACCCAGAAAAGTAAGAAATCTGCTTCACGATAAACAGCAAAAATCCTTGCAATGCTTCCAAATGCCCACCATTTGTTCACCATTCAACCAGTGAACTTTTTCAAATGCACCTCTTCTCTTAGTACATTTCCAAGGTATAAGAGATGGAAATTGCTTCTTATCGGTATGCTAATTATTTTGCCACAAAGAGAAAGGTCAAAATGTTTTCAGACAGGAACAATGGACCTGAAGTTGAAAGCAAGAAATAAAAGCAAGTTGACACTATCAAATGATGGGGGAATAGGTGCATGAGTGCAGCATTCTGCTTGCTACATCAGCAGTAGCCTCCATTTGAAAGCACCAGCAGCAGCAAGGCAGCCAGTGGGCTACAGAATAGCCTAGCTGGGTAGTATATGCATAGAGCACAGGTTCCCTTAGAGACCACATTACTGCAGCAGAATAACATCAGTAGCATAGTGCTGAGTTTCCCTGTCTCATTTAAGATTCCTTCATAGTGTATTCAATTCTTTCCTAAATCGTACACAAACTCCTTAACTACCTTTGACTTAGATAGATTCCTTCCTCCTCCCCCCACCCTTTCTACATTATAACAATAATTTTGAGATATTCTGTTTACTAGTCTTGCAGTAGTCAGGCAAGATTGAAGATACACACTATATGCTGTCTACATTGTACCCAAAGGCCCCTAAATCTCTGGAGGGGCAGAATGTGTATCATGTGCAATGCTGTATTTAATGTAATAGATGGGAACCATAAAATACCACTCAGGCTATTACTAGTAGATGGTGTTTTCTTTTAAACTGAAGTCTATTTTATGACTGGTGACATGGAATAGCCTGCTCTTACTAAAAAGAAATACCAGGAAATATAGCAAATTCACTACAATTTTGACCAATTTATTTTGAGAAAAATTTAAAAACAGTCAGAATATGACAAATTTAAAGTTACCTTCAAGTATGCCTAACTCATTAGGGTCACTGCCTGATTATATACACCTTTAAAAAGAGAGAAAAATCAATTTTGGGCTAAGAAAAAAATGTTTGCATATCTGAAGAAAGAGAACAGTAATAATCTGGATCTAGCATAACTTTATTAAATGAACTTTTTAACAAACCAAAACAAACAAAATGTCAGTTCAGTTATTATGCAAAAGTGTTTTAGAACACTTGTTAGCAGCTTTTCCCAATGTTTGGCAAAAATGCACCCACATACATATATACCGTATATAAAATTTCTGCTACACTTTCTTTCTGAATCTGGTGAAGAACTGTTTTGAATAGTTTTCTGTCATGTGCCTCTAAATTAAACCACCTCAAACATACAACCTACATCTTGCAAACCACTTCTGAATTATATTTACTATTAGCAAATAATTTTGCTTAAAGCCTAAGAATTGTCTGCTGCAATAGTATACAGTGAGTTGTGAGAATGTGACCCTATGCTGAAAAGATCAACATCTCAGGCCAGTCCCTTCTCTTCGGAAAAAGGAAAAAAAGCACACATCTAAGACAACTTTTCTACGTTTGAATTCAAAATCTCTTTCATATTTCAATCAAAAACAATGAACTAAAACCAACTTCAGGAATCTTAACACAAAACACTGAAAAACTGTAGGAAGGTTAAGAACTAGCACCTCACATGAATGTTAAATCTTTGATAAACTTTTTCCAGTATTATTTGTTTTTATTTATAAGGCTTATGTAAGTATTGGCAATCACATTCTTCCCCCCCCCTTGAACAGAGCTACTAAATAAAAATATTTCTTTCTTGGGCAATCTTATTTTCCTGGGGGTGGGGGGGAGTTACCTTAATTTCACCTCAGTCTTTGCATAAACAATATTACTGTCTCTCACCTAAGAGCACCCAAACCAACTCACCCTCATGTCCTCCCTCACACACAGCCACAGCACCCTCACCAGTTGGGTTTTCACGCAGTAAACAGAAGTCCTCACTCACTCTCCTTCCCAAATACCCATCTTTCCTCACAGCCTTCCCTCACGTACAATCCCACCCCCCACCACACACACACATTTCCCCTCAAATGCAGCCTTTCCTCACAGCACACCCAGCCCAACCTCCCCTTCCTCTCAGACAACCACAACTCTTCCGCCCCCTCTCTGACACCATTCTCTCTCTCCCCCTCACAATTCGGTCTCCCGCGGCAGCTGAAACACGCACCAGCTGTCTTTTTCAGGCGAGCAGAGCTCTAGAACACCCAACGCCCTGCCGAGCTCGCAACACCTTTATCGCCTCACCTAGATAAGATCCACACCGCCTCCCCCCCCCGCAGCATACCCGAATCTCTCCTCTGCTTGACTCCCCAACCCAATTTCTCTCCCTCCACGAGCCGCGCGCGCGCCCTCCCCCTCCTGCTTCTCCCTCCGTCCAACACACACACACACACACACGCCGCCGGCGTTGTCGAACTGCAGCCTTTGCAAAAAAAGAGAATACTGACCGCTCTTGCAACGGCGGAGGTGACTAAGATGACCCCCGCGCGGGAAGTCACCCGGCGCACACCTCCTCCTTCCAGCCTGCCCAAGTAATTCCCCCTTTCGCGGCTGCTTGGCGCGCTGGGAGAAGACCGAAGCAGACGCCGCGGCCGAGGCGATCGAGAGTTACTGGCAATTCCCTTCCCAGCTCGCACTGCAGTCTGAGGGGAAGGAAAAGCCTTACTGGAGCCCAGCCCGCCCTTCGCTTTCCTCCTGGGCTCTCCCGACAGCTCCTCAGACAGCTTCTCTGCTGAAGGCAAACTTTGCTAACAAACCCTGCCAACCCTCTTTCTCGCTCTCACTCTCTGTGCCTCTGTGTGTGTGTGTGTGTGTGTGTGTGTGTGTGTGTGTGTGTGATTGCGTGCGGCTCAAAAAAGCGGCAATAGAAGCATCTCTCTCTCTCTCTCTCTCTCTCTCTGGACTTGAACAGGTTAAAGGCAGGACACCGAAGTGTTTTCCCAAGAAGCAAAAAGGATTTCATCCCTCCCTTCCCCTCGTCTGCCCCCTTCGCCCCCCCTCTCTCACACACAGACACACACACCTGCATTTCTTTCACCTCCCCCACTTCTGACAACATCCTCGGATCCTCTCGGGGCTTCCTTTATTACGCCAAAAAGCTAAAGTAGTCTGGCTGGAGAGACAGCCCTTATTTAGGAAAAGGGTTGAAGGAGGCGGCTTGTTTTTAATGAGAGAATTCTGATCTAAAGAGGATAGAGAGCCCAGTTCTCAGGCATGCTTGCTCAAAAACAGCACTGAGGTCCTTTGATTATGCTCCTAAAAATAAATATATATCAACTATATTTGGAGGCAATCAGGGTCATCAGATTAAATGGAGTTTTTAAATAAATACATTTAGAATCTTAGATTCTGGGATAAAAAGATATTGTTAAGTATAATATGAAGCAAATTGTTAACTGTTCAGATAAAATCTCAAGTTTAATAGCGGAAGAGCAATTTCCTGTGTTGACTAAAATTAGGAATCTTGGGATTCGCACTTCTAGCTGGGAATCACACTTCCTGTGACCTAGAATCTAATCCCATATTGCAGGTGATTTCAGGTACAGAAAGCAAGGCATTCTGCACTGGCAGGGATACTAAGCCCCACTACTTAAGGCTAGTTCAAAGGTCACATTCCTGATATCATCCTAGAGGACTCTAAAAGTAAATAATACAGGTGAGATCTACAAGATGAGACTAAAGTACTTACCTAGAAGTAAGACCTATTGAATTCTGTAGGGTTTAGTTTTGAGCAGTCAACTGATATAAATTGAATTGCAGCTTGCAGATAGCAACTTAGTCTTTGTGAGATAAATTATGTGATTTCTTGTCCAAATCTACAATTTAAACAATGGGAAGAGGGGAGATAACAATAGTAGTTTAAAGGCATCTGATTCAGAAGTTTGAGATCAGTTCTATTTTTCTTTTTTTTTCTGAAATGCTGATAATGATAATTTAAAATAGCATAAAGGCATTAAAACCCTGTTTTGTATATACATTCTTATACTATTTTATTTTTATAAAATAAGATTAGGAACTTGGTGCCAAAATTATAACTTTCCCACTTCTTCAGAACTGATAAATGCTATCCTGAAAGCATGAAAACCTTTACTTTTCTTTTAATGAACACCACACTAAATAAGTATTCAGGAGCATTTTCAAAATAATATTTTGCTACATAATTGTCCCATCACTAAACATTGCAATGGATGGCCTTTGTTATTTGGGATACAATAGGATTGGTATAAGAAACATGTAAGTAATTATGAGCATTTTTCCTCTGGTTTAATATAAAATTCATTTTACTTGTAAGTAAAATTTACTTGAAAGGGAAATTAGTTCTCCTCTTGAGTAAATGGTTTTGAAATTCACTGGTGGTATTCAGAAATATGGAGGGGGGAGGTTTGGCTTCAATTGAGATAGAATAGTGATCCCTAAATAATTGTTACAGAATTGTAACCAGCCACAAATAAATCCCTTAAGAAAAAACTGCATATGCAATAATCCTAGATATAGCTTGGACATCTTTTACCTTTTCTTCAGATACCTTTTTGCATTGGTCTCTGCTCTCCAATCTGTCAGAGAAAACATGGGGTGCACAGAAAGGAGATGAGGAGGGACACAAGTTTAAATTTGCAACTCTGATTGCCATGCAATGTAGGTAACAAAGTTTATTCTATTCAAGCCTATGGTTGAAAATATAGTATTTTCTTTATGCATGAGAGGGGTTGAATTAGAGGTACCCCAAAATTTCAGTTCAGAGTACAGACAGGATGCAAAGGTAAATCTGTATGGAAATGCCCAATTGTGAACAGCTTCCATTAAATACCAAATATTAGATATCAATTTCAAAAATATATTCTGTATGCTTTTCATTTATTTATTGATATATTGTACTCTCAATGCACACAACTATTCACAACCCGAGCAACATAATATGCTTAATACCACTGAGCAAATTTATCTATAAAACTACATTGTATTCTGGAGCAAATATACAATTTGCCTGGAGTTGAAGGAAAAATGCACAATTGCCTCCATAATTCTATTAAATTCAGAGAAAACTCCAAACATGATGGAGTTTAATCATGGCTTGAAATATTCAGTATAGTGGCACATTTCTTGAAGAACAGAAAGGATATTCAAAATAGGTTGGAAAAGTTACTGCACATGCGCAGTCACAGCATCTCATGATAAAGTAAAGCAGCAGTTTGGTTGATCATGCACGAATGTTCTCAAAGTATTGTATTTCAAACAGTGTTTCTGGAGATTTAGTTGGGGATATGAATGGAGCATTAACTCTGCATAATGAAAATCTAGACCCATTTCTGGAAACAAACATCTCTGCTAATATTTTGCTGGACTGTTGAAATGTTAATTTAAAACAATCTCTCAGGTTCAATCCATATGAATATGAATGTGGATTTATGACAGAGAGATCCTAGCAATGGGAGGAGGGAATCACATGTAAATGTGGTTAGAAGCCATCTATAAGAGCTCTGGCTGATAGAGAAACAAGGAGTTTTGAAGAGCTGAGTTATGCCAGCAACACTATTCATATATGAAGGAGAAAAAAAGAGTGTCAAGTTTGTTCAAAATGGGCTCTTCTGATGAAATGGAAAGCTATTGAAGGAAAATCAGAGAAATAACTGATCTTATCTTAAATTACCAGGATGAAAGAATAGGCAAATTCTACAATATTATCACCCCAATATTTTATAGGCTACATAAAAACAAAAGGGGGGGGGAAAGCAAGGATAAAAGTGAACATGTTTTATTTTTTCCCCTTCATGTGTATGCATAGTATTAGTGATTAAATATTTTCCCATAGTTAACCTGCTATTTGTAGCAGAGCTTTAAGGAAGGTGATGAAAGTGAGCTACTTTCTTATTTTCCAGTAAGCTAATAGGAAGTCAGTGCTCAATGTAATTACTATCAGCAGCGGACAGCTCCTGGTGCTGAAAGGAGAAGGCAGCTCAAACATCCTTTCCAGGAGGAGGGGAGAAATCACAACAAAACTGAATGAGGTGACAAGCACTCCGAAAAACACTATCTGCGAACAATGGCAGCCAACTCCAAATCCCTCCATAATCACATTAATGAGATTAATCAGTGAATTAGCAGCAGTCAAATGTCAGGGTGGCAAGGAGGAATCCAACCAAGCTTGGTAATTAACTTTTATGGGGGCAGGGAAAGAAAACCAAGTGCATTACCTCTGATGTTTTTTTCTTTAAAATATTGTATTTTTTCTTCCATCCTTCTTTACAAGGCATTTGAACTCGCTCACAGCTTACACAGAATGAAAGTACTATACCCCAAATAGTTAAAAAGCAAGCTCTCAGACATTCACAAAACTGTTAATTTTTTCAAGCTACTGCAGCTGTTATCAATTGAGGAAAGTAGGATTTTTCATGCTTCCACTCTCAATCTGTTCAGCTTTTATTATGATTAGACATGCAATCCTATACTACTTACCTAGGAGTAAGCTTTATTGAAATTAATGGGTCTTACTTTCAAGCTTACATATAAGATAACCAGCTTAATATATTAATAATAAAATTATTTAATATTATTAACCATAAGTTATTTCAAATATATCTGTTTTTGCAATTGACGGATGGTGCCAATGACAATGGTGTTCCATGCACCCAGGGTGCCTATTACTATTGGTACTATCTTTTTTCCGCCCTATAGTCATTCTACTTCTATTTGCAAGTGTTTGTCTCTGTGTGTAATTTTCTCCAGTTCTTTCTAGGTACTGGAATGTGCACTATTCAGACTTTATTACCTTTCTTATCAACAATTGCTAAGTCTGGGGTGTTATGAGGCAGGTGCCTGACTCTTCCAATGAACCATTGTTGATATTTTGTTATGCCATTGTTTGTAGCCAGTCTGTGCAATCTTCTTGCAGCAGTTAACTAGGTGGTCCACTGTTCAGCTTCTTTTCAGAGGCCTTCAGTTTCTTTTTTTTAACATTCCAAGTCATTGGCAGTTTATATCATTTCATTAATTTAATTTATTCAATTTTATTAATTATTACAGACTCCCAATTACTCAGAGAGGACACAAATAAAACTTAAAAACAAGGAAAATATGACAATAGACAAAACTGAAGAATAAAGATGGCAAGGATGACAAAAAAATGGATGGAATAAAAATAAACCCACAGAATCCAAAGGGGGTGACACTCAACCTCACCAAAGAACTTCAGGAAGCTGAACTTTTTGTAAAACAGTAAAAATAGGGACACTGTATATATTGTGAAAGAATATTTACAAAATTGGCACAAAGATACTTTTTATTTTGACATTTTAAAAATGATAATTATATTGGGGTGTATTCAAACAGTCATAGCTATTATTGCCTGGGTGTTTATAATGGATCTATTTAAGTATGACCAGGTTTAAAACCAATTTATTGTTTCCCTATTTTATGTACAGCAGTAACAACTTTGTTCCAGGACCATTTCAGAGAAACAAAACTTAAATTACATTTTGGTATGTCATCTTTTTTATAGCAAATTTAGCAAAATCATCAATTTAGTATTAATGTATCATTCTATAAATGCATAAATCTGTTGTACAAATAAATCTAAATAAAAAATTCAAATATTTATCTTACAGACCAATTTTATGATAAACATATTGTAAAATCCCAACCATTTTTAGAATGAAGATTCCCAAAATCAAGAATTTAAGGAGAATAGCTGTAATTTCATAGTGATGACTTAATTGTACGAAACTGAAATATAGGCATCTACTCTGTTTTGACCTTTTGACAAATATGTAGGTCAGCAAACTTTATCAGAGAAGTTTTAAAAACCTGTACATTGGTCTAAAAAGCATAATCTGCTTTTGGTCACGATAAATGTAAACTGTGAATTTAGTGCTGTATAACAAATGTATTTAAGTTCTTATTTTAAGGAAATGTAATTTTCAAGTGATCTAGGAATATCTGTGCAGTTTTGCCTCATTTGTTTTATTATTAAGCAGTTAATGTGCAGCATGCATAATTTGACATAAGCAAGATGCTTCATTTATGCAAGATAATACTTCGATAGAATTATATTTTGCCATCATATTACTTTAGATCTTCCTGAGTCTTCTGGATAGCCCAGCAAATTCTCTGTTCAAAATGAGAGAAATGGCGGTGTGGGGGGGGAGAGGGGCGGAGGAGAGTAAACAAGGCAAGAATGAAACATCCCAATAAATGAAACAAAACAAAGTAAAGTAAGATCTAGAGTTCTGGATTACTTCAGGGAATCATCCCTCAGTTGAACACAGTCCACAATCTTCATTTGCCATCATAAGCAAATTATATGGAATGTCAAAATGGTAAAGGAGAGTAGGGAGGAAGAAGATAAAAGAAAATGGAACAATACAAATTCAAAGCACAGCATGAAGAATCCTCAGAAAACTTCATTTTCCCCCTTCACTGATTGATAAAAAGAAAGCTCATACTTGGGGGGGGGGGGACTGAACACTTCTCAAGTAAAAAATGGAGAATGCTGAAGAGAAAAGCAGCCTTCTTTCACATACACTCTAGTGTGCAAGTATGTAGTGGGGGGGGGGAGCAGAACATCCCTGCCAGGGATGACAAATTCAGGACGAAAGCTGAGTAGGCCTAAAGGGATCTGTTTTACTTCCACAAACACCCCTTAATGCACATATTCTCCCTCCTTCTCTTCATGTACTCTCCCTCCCCCTCTACTTTTTTTTTCACCAGCTCCAAATCCCCGGCATATGACCTTCTGTTAAATAGATAAAAAAAATTGCTTATCAGTCATGCAAATGAAGCTGAATTCATTTTCCACAACAGATGGCCTCATAGATAATGATGATGGAAGAGAGAAAATTGAATGTCTCTCACAAGGTGGTCATGGCAACCGAGAAGGGAATAATATCAATAATAAGCCTGGCTGCATAATAAGGTTGTCAATCCCACAAATCAAAGTCTCTGGCTGAATCAGGTAGCCCACCCACCCACCCCCCAGTTACTTATCAGGAAGGAAGGAGGGAAGGAAGGAAGGAAGGAAGGAAGGAAGGAAGGGCTGCAAAGGAACAAAAAAAAAAAAAAAAAACCAACCCACGTCAGCAGATGGGAGGTACACCGGGCAATTCCGCCGAGTTCAGAGACAAGGAGAGGTCTCCCCAGATCTCCCTCCTTTTCTTCTAATTGTGCGTTATTTCATTATTGGGGCAGCGGCGGAAATTGTATATTTCCTTAAAGAATCTCCTCCCTGCTCCTTCCCTTTGACTCAATCCCCCCTCCCAAAAAAGGCAACTCAAAAATGCTGGGGCTTTCAACTGGGTCTACCAGCTTCCCCGCTGGTCTTTGAGGTCGAGAGGGTCCTGAGGCCGCAGCAGCAGCTCGCCCCAGGGCGATCCCGACGGAGGGGGGATTAAAATGAGAGCGGCAAGGTACAGGTACCGGCATAACTCGGAAACCTGCCGCCGATCCGATGCCCTTCGCTTGGCAAAGCAGCTTGTGCAATGTAGCATTTCCCCATCATGGCTTCCCGTTCGTCTTTTTCGCCACCTCCCTTCCCCCCCCCCCGCGCCCCGGAAAGATGAAAAGGACTCAGCAGCACCAACCCGCTCCTCTGCCCCCTCCTCTCCATAATAGTTCTGATTTCCCCTTCCTTCCTTCCCTCCGTCTCCCCCCTCCACACGTCCTTAATTGTATATTGTTCACAGCTACAGTCTGTCAGGCTGACAAGCAGTTATTGTGAAAAGCTTCCTTTCCGGAGTTTTCTCTCTCCCCCCCCCCCACTCCTACAAAAAAAAATCCGCTGGAAGACGCTTCTATTAACACGCTGGAAGGAATTATTGCCAGCTATTAGATGGAATATACATTTCGAGGAAAAGGATGGGAGGAATCAGCCCGAATAATTTCAACGCCACATCCTTCTGTAGGGAAAAGGAATGCAGAAAATACGCGTAGGGGTGTGGGGATGGGTGGGCGAGAGAGACTAGGTATCTAATGTCGCCGATTAGGCACCACGAAGCATCGCCTCCGCTAATTGAAAAAGCAACTTGTTACTGCAACACCCTTGCTGTGTGTGTCCATCATGCACATTCAAGATGCATAAACCTCCAGGGATGTCCTAAAACTCAGCTATCTCATTGGAGGCGGGGGCTGTCGAGCGTGAGGAAAAGACAAATAAACCTTCCGCATTAGGCAGAGATATGGGCAGAGAGAAGGGAAAAGGTGCCATTCGGTAGTTCCGTTAAACCGTTTTGATTTTGTTTGAACGGGCATTATTTAATCACCTTTTCTGGACGTACTTCCTACATCAAAGCGGTTTGCCATAAAAATATTTCTTCATGTGTGCCAGATATTTTGACGATGATTTTTTTTTTTCTTTCCCAGCTGTTGCGAGCCATTTTTTATTACAGGCGAATCTTGATTAAAAATCCTGTGCGCGTGCGCCTCTCCA
The DNA here is from genome assembly GCF_016545835.1 of Crotalus tigris. Classification (NCBI taxonomy): domain Eukaryota; kingdom Metazoa; phylum Chordata; class Lepidosauria; order Squamata; family Viperidae; genus Crotalus; species Crotalus tigris. The sequence goes on along the minus strand of NW_024100625.1, from coordinate 18,380 downwards.
TTGGTGTGCCTACAGCATACAGCTATAAGCGTGCTGCGCACATAAACCGTTTCTATTTATGTTTAGATGTATAATATCCAAAACGGACGCATACATTTCAATTGTGCATGCACCCGCTTTGGTTTCTTTTTAAGCACGGACCCGCCTCTTCAACCTATGTGAGTAGCCTAGGGTTATGTTCTATCTTTGCACATGCTCGCTTTCGCTCTACGCTACTTCTCAATACATCTCTCTTTCTGCTTTTCCCTTTTTCTTTCTGCCTGCCCTCCAGCTGAGCTGCTGTTACCGCTATGGCACGAACTAGAAATCAATAGCTACGCTCTAATGAAAACTCCGATCAGAAAACCCAGCTGCAGTCGGCAGGGCTTAAACCCGAACGCGCGCACGCGCGCCAGCAGAACTTCAATGACGTCTAAGCAGCCTTTCATCTGATTGGGCGCCGCATCGGATGTTCTGCGGAGCAAAGAAGAGGAATCATTTACAGTCTACTTCCATTTTTAAAAAATTAATAAAAAGGTCGTTCGTATTTTCCTGTCTCCAGGAGACCGAGGGCTGATTTCCCATCGCCATCAGGCTACAGTCAGCGAGCAAGGAAAGGTTGCTGAGGCTAGCGCGTGTCGTCACAGAGGAGGAATAGATTCTCCTTCCGCCACCGCCTCCAAGACGGGCTTCGTTATAAATGGCCGTGACATCCCGAGCTCCGTTTCGCATTGAACGGGGCGGGTGATTCCGAAGCGCGCGTAACTAACCAAAAGGGCAGCGGATGTGATATTTTTAAATAGGTTTAAGGAGTCGTTCGCTGCCTCCCGGCCTTCTACCCTCTAGCATTGACTCAGGTTCACCTTGTTCTCTTCCTATTTTTTCCTTCCTTACTTGGCGTCGTCTGCACAAGGGCAGACTCCATGACGCCCATCTGCTAACCCTCGGGGGTTACTGATGTAATTCCAGTGGCTGCATTTCAGTAATACTCGAGATTGCAAATGCAAAGCCCGACTTTCCACGCCCCTCCTCGTATCAGTTCACCTCGCGCTGGATCGGGCTTACCAAAGGCAATCTAGCGTTTCCAACCATCAACCCATCTTTATTCTCTTCAGTGGTAGCAGTACCGCAGCCCGCCTCCCACCTGCACCGTCCTCCCTCCGCCTCTTTCCCGGTCTCCTCTTCTTCCCCAGCCTGTAAATGTATTTCAACCTCAGGATATTGACAACAACCGCCCTCGGATCAGTCTGGCTCCAACGAAGCATTTATAGTCTTCCTTCCAATCCATCCCGCTCTCCCCCCACCCCGCGCGCTTCTCCACCCCGCGCATCTTATTGCAGAGATGACGAGCGAACGCCAGCCCCAGATCAATTCTGAACAGCAGAAAAATAAAATAAAAAATCTCGGGGAATGAATGAATAATCAGGCCACATTGCAACGACACAAGTCGCATCCCCGGCTGCTTGTGGCGGCTCTTTCCTTTTGGCAAGTCAATTTCCCCTCGCCGCCGCTCCTTCTGCACGGCGAACGGGGGCGAAGGGGGGGGGGGGAAGAGAGACGGCGCGAAGGGAAGCTAGCCAAACGCAACCTGGGAGTATCCTGGTTTAAGTCTAGGAAGCATTTCACCTTCCCCTAGTTAGCCCTGTTTGCCGCGAGGCTTCTTCCCTATCCTCTTTCCGCTCCCGCCGGCGGCTCTACTTAAGCGCGTTTGTCCCCCGTTTCTATTTTTCTATTATTTATAGCCGCTTTCTTGGCTGCCCTTCTGCTTGCAAGCGCCAACCTGCCTCTCTCTGAAGAGAGGCTGCCCTGGATAGTCTCGTCGCCCCTTGATTTGGTTAGCTTTCCAACCCCACCGCTTTGTACGCCAAGGAGACGAGATTTGGGGGGCACCAAGCAGCAGCCATTTTGAGCTCACTGCATGCCTATTGAAAACGACGAAAGGAAGCCTTTCCTTGGAGGTTTAGGGACTTAATCCTCAGTCCAGCCGTTTGTAATAGAAGCGGGTAGATCTGGTATCAAGTTGGGTGACTGACCTAAATAAAGTTGACTTGTCCAATGGAGGCAGCCCGTTAAAACACTCAGGCGTCCCTCAAGTTAGGGATAGGGTGGAGATGACACATAATCTCACGTCGACACGGGGAAAATGCTTTTTTTTGTTTTTGTCTTCAAGCCAGCTATTTTGGTAGGTGAGGAGCACATTGGTTGCGAACCAGCCTTCATGTCAGTTCCTCTGCGCTAGGACGTGCAATGGTACACGATGCTCAGGCAATTTAAATTCTAGGCGAAGAAAGAAAAATGCTCTGTTTTTTTGCGGTGATTCGGATCACAGGAACCAATCGTAGGGTGGACAAGGTAGAAAAACCGCGTTGCTGCAAAAGTCAGAAGTCCCCCGTCACCTTTTCAGACTTAACACGTTTTGTGTCTGATGAGCCGGGCTGTAGCTCGAGAAGATTGATGCATTTTAATAAAACGTGCAAGTCGAAGGTGTTATAAGCCACTTGATATTTTTTTTGGGGGGGGGAAAGCAACCCTAAAGGATACGCAAGACTGAGTAAAATGGGGTGGCACCTTAGTACTTGTGAATTTTGCGCGGTGTAGAATCATTGTGGGGGAAGCGCCATTCGCACATATTGCCGGAACAGCTCACTGGCACGGCTACTTAACGACGGCGCACCAGCAGAACAGTGCGTGTAGAAGCGGAAGCGTTAAAGCAGAACTCCCGGAGCCCCACAGCGATCCCCCGCATCCCGCCACGCTGCGGCAATGGAGGGCGAGGAGGAGGAGGAGCCCCGCTGTTCCTAGTTGCAACGTCGGCTTTGAAACCCCACGGAAAAGCGGCCAGCAGAAAGGCCGGGAAAGCCGTTAGGCTTCCCCAAGGGCTCGGCTTTCACTACTCCGGCCCCTCCTCGCCCTACTTTCATCTGTAGCTGCGGCGAAGCTCCTCCTTCTGTCCGTTCCTCCCTGCCTATCTTGTCCGCCCGCCCGTCCGCCCTTTCCTCGCGTGCCCCTCCTCTGCTGCGGCTTTAGGAGACTCCTTGCGGCACGTGAAGGTTTGTTGAAGGGAGGGGGAAGGGGGTCTGCTGGGCCCCTGTGATCACGAGCCCCAAGGAGGATCGCCTCCCCAGCCTGTGTTTTTACACCCCCGGCTAAACGGGACAAAGGATTCAGATGGCCAAGGGAACGTGGTTAGCTATCCTATGCTGTAGTCTCAAAGTGGCTTAGCTTCCCTAGCGTATACCAGCATCAAATGCAGGATAAGAAAATACCTTTTTTAAAAAAGGTATATCTGTAGCAAAATGTGCTTCTTTTCGCCATGTTCCCTATCGTTTAAATTTCTATCTGCTTGTGTTAGATTAATACCCTGCTGATGATACGCCAATTACATAATATTTTATCTATTGTAGCCCTTTACTATTTTTACAAATAACTCAAGGCTGCAAACATGCCTAATGATCCTTCCTCCTGCTTTCCCCATAACAGCCCTATGAAGTGGGTTAGGTCAGGAGTAGGCAACCTTGGCTCTTTTCAGGAATTTTGGGAGTTGAAGTCCACCAGTCATAAAAGAGCCAAGGTTGCCTACTCCTGGGTTAGGATAAGAGAGAGTAACCTGGTGCCTTAACCACTAGACCAAACTGGCTCTGTGTTCTCTTATACTGGCATAGACGTCTGGTCAAGTGTGTTTTCAATTAATTTGTTTTGTGTTTCTTCTATGTTTTTAGCTGCCTTTGTTGGAAAAGCAGGTATGTCAATCCAGGACTAAAACGTTCATGGCAGGTGAGAGACCTGCCTGGTTCGAACTAGTAGACATATGGATATTTTATCTGGTAATTTGCCAGCCCAGCTTTGAAGCATAACTAAAATATAAAATAACAGGATTTAACATCTAATATAACGGGAGTTCAACAATGCATCATAATACTTTTAAGACATATTTGTATATAAATATATGTTAAAAGTCTGGTTGCAGAAAGAGAGGTGGTGTGAAGGGGTGTCTTCATCTAAGAAATAAGAATGGTCTTTCTGCTCTCTGACAGCACCTTCCTTCCTGCAGTGTTCAGAAATCCATTTCTGTTTGGTGCACTCTTCCCTAAATAGTTTCACTCAATCTGGTGATTATAACAATTATGTCATAGCATAAATTAATGCTTCAGTTTACTTATTCTCTTCTGCTATTCTTACCCTTTTTTCTTTTTCTAATTTTTTTTAAGATACTGCAGGCAGAGAATGTTTTGACTGTAATTCATGTACAAGATGGTGTGTGAACAAAACTAGATTTAGCACTTTAGCTCTGAACGTGTTACCTAGTTGGGTAATGAAATGTCTGCAAGAAAACAATCAAGCTCAGGGAGCATCAAGGACCCCATAAAGTTGATTTCAGGTCTGCTTAATTCCCAATTTTTCCAGATGAAAAAAGTGGATCTTGATTTAAAGAACTAGTCTTGGAGAGCAACCATCCCGTTGGGAGGAGGGCTGAAGTGGGGAATTAGTATGGACTTGTTATGTAAATACAAGAGAACAAGTTCAACACACACACACACACACACACACACACACGCGTCCCCAAATGCCTTTGAACTTTATCTAGTTTTTCTCAGGCAAACTACAGTTTTTGTTTACAGTAGATTCCTGTTCGATAGGCAGGGAACAATAATGTAGCTAGTTTGAGCTCTGCATGTGTGGGTCTGATTGTTTGCACTTGACAAGTCTGTAATTAACATAATCTTATCCATATCTTCCTAAAGGTAAGTTACATTTAGTCCTGTAGCACTCAGCTCTAGATAAATTGCAATAAGACACCCAACCCATCTCATATAATAGCCCAAAATAGAATTAGTATTTCTTATAATGATGACTATGGATAATGAAGTTATATCCTAGCCAGCAGAGAAAACCTAGAAATAAACCTAAGCCCCCAAAACTGGAAGGTTGCACATTGCCCATCCCAGTTTATTTGAGGGATATTAAGGCATTTATTAAAATACATCACTAAAATTTCTTAAACCACCAATGTCTTTATTTTTTAATTAATTACAAAAAGATAAAGATCATAAAATGCACAATTGTTCTGAAATTAAGCACATTAGTATCTCATTTATTTGATTGCTAAGTCTGCACAAAGGAGTCAAAAACAGTTGCTTCACAGAGCCCACTGGTACTAGTCAAGTATTTTTCTTTAAGGCTTTAAAGCAAGTGCATCTATAGAAATGGTCAAATGTTCAACATGGCTTTACTGATTATAAATCCAAAAAATTAAATCATTTTTCCAAAATTCAGTTTTTTTTTCTGAACTGGTAACTAATAGAAGAAAAAGAAACTGCAGGAATAAAGGAAGGAAAGCCCGTCTCAAGGCTATGTTTTTTCACTTGTTCATCCAAGATTTGAAAATATGACGATTGAAGTAGTCCGTTTAGCAAACTGACTACCTCAATAGTCATATTTTCAAATCAGTATATTTAGAGTATTTAAAGCAGAACAGCAAAGAGCTGAAAATACTACCTTCAGATTAAAAACAAAGTGTCCAGTGTCATAGCGGTTGTACGGGTGCATAGTTCTATCAAAGTTGGATTTATATATTCTAGAAAAAGACTTATGATACTACTGAGAAAGATTTAGAAAAAAGATACTTGAGTTTATCAGAGAGATGGAAGAAGATCACTGTGAAGGAACGGTATAACATTTGATACTTTTCAATTTACGAAAAGAAGGATGAAATGATAAAGAATGATGCATCTTTCCCTCAGAATTAATCAAACAAAGCTGGGTAGTGAGAGATTGAAGACAGGAAGAACTTTTTCACAAAGTACGAAATGTGTAGAATTCTTTGCTATAGATACCATGGTACTAGCTTAGCTGACTTAAAAGTGTTAGATTGATTCATGAAAGGTCAGGTATATCTACACTTTTTGGCTCAAAGATTCCTTGCAGACTGTTTTTTAAAGGATACATCCTTTGAACTCTCCATCCAATTGCCGAGGCTACCTATCTACATAAGTCTTTTCTATCTTTTTCCACTTGTATTCTATGCACGATGTGTAATGTTTTGGTGAGAACTCTAGTGATGATGAGGCAAAGTCTGAAATCTGTCCAGCTGTTGTTAACAACTGTAGGCACCTCCTCTCTTCTGTAGTTCCTGGTGACTTTCTTTATGGTTATTTTGACTTGGGCAATGGCAGAGTACATACCAACACCTGATTACAGCTCTTGGTCAACTGCCTTAGACGAGGCAAGAGAGACTGAGCAATCTGAGTGATAGAACACAAGACACAGAGGATGGAGCAATAGAGCAAGCAGCAGAATGAGAAAGAGTGCAAAAGACAAGATGAGTAAAAGCAAGTGATAGCAATAGTGCAAGCATTAGAAGGAGACAAGTGAGCAAGAAGAGAGAGCAAGTGAGGGAGAGAACAATAGAGCAAGTAAGAGGGCGAGTGTTAAGAATGTGGGATGGGTCAGAGAAAAACTGAGGGAGCAGAAGCTGGACAAAGAGGAAAAAAGTGTATGTGTGAGAGAATCTGGATTCTCTCATAGGTATCATCTGGATGACGTAAGAGGGGAGCCTCTTCTCCTTTTATCAGGAGGCCCATTTTACCCCCATATTAGCTTTAGACAGATAGTTAAAACTGTGGATCTAACTCAGTCAAAACTCTCTTTCTTCCCAATCCCAAAGCTATGGCAAGTTAGGGAGAACTGTTGGATGCTTATTCTGCTGCTATCTTAATTAGTCCCATAGGAAACCATTAGGTAGTACCACATAGCCTCATTACCAAGACAATTCAACTATTTGTTGTTGTTAATTGCAAAGTCGTGTCCGACCCATCGCAACCCCATGGACAATGTTCCTCCAGGTCTTCCTGTCCTCTACCATCTTCTGGAGTCCATTTAAGTTCGCACCTACTACTTCAGTGACTCCATCCAGCCATCTCATTCTCTGTCGTCCCCTTCTTCTATTGCCCTCAATCTTTCCCAGCATTAGGCCCTTCTCCAGTGAGTCCTTCCTTCTCATTAGGTGGCCAAAGTATTTGAGTTTCAACTTCAGGATCTGGCCTTCTAAAGAGCAGTCGGGGTTGATCTCTTCTAGGACTGACCGGTTTGAACGCCTTGCAGTCCAAGGGATTCACAGGAGTCTTCTCCAGCACCATAGTTCAAAGACCTCAATTCTTTGTCGCTCAGCCTTTCTTATGGTCCAACTTTCACATCCATACATTGCAACTGGGAAAACCATGGCCTTGACTATACGCACTTTTGTTGGCAGGGTGATGTCTCTGCTTTTTAGTATGCTGTCTAGATTTGCCATAGCTTTCCTCCCCAGGAGCAAGCGTCTTTTAATTTCTTGGCTGCAGTCCCCATCTGAGGTGATCTTGGAGCCCAGAAAAATAAAATATGCCACTACCTCCATTTCTTCCCCATCTATTTGCCAGGAATTGAGAGGGCTGGATGCCACGATTTTGGTTTTCTTAATGTTGAATTCAACTATTGCAACTAAGCAAATTACAATTGCATTCTTTTGTGCTTGGCCACAAACTGTAGAAGGCCTGTGAACTTGGTTGTCTAATAAACCTGAAGACTATCAATAATTTCTAATCATCATGACTATATGTTACTTTTTGTAAAGGAAACTGTATGGCTGCCAATAGTTGTTATCACGGAAAGAGAAAAGGTGTGACTCTTGTTCTGCATTTAGGTTTTGTGGCTAACTGCAGTGAGGACAGGATGCTGATTTGGATACATCTCTGGCCTGATCCAGGGATCTTTTTATTAGGAGATAGACAGGGACGTAGTTGGGCTGATTTGAGCAGACTTAATTAGCAGCAAGAGCTACAATTCCAAACATGCCTTTTGTTATAATTCATTTTTATTTGTTATTTTATGATGTTTTATGCACATATAGAAAAACCTATAAAATGTTATATATATTTCAAAACATTTTCCCATTAGAGTTCTGAAACCTATTCAAAGTATGATAGCATTCAGTGGCTATAAATATTAGGGCTGGGGGTTTTTTTGGGTTGTTTTTTTTTTAAAAATCGTATCAATAAAACAGCTCATTTTATTTATAAAAAAGATGTTGGCCCAATATGTAACTTTATCAAATTACTTGCTTTGCTTTCTTCAACCCATCGCATGTCACCTTATGAAGATGGATCCCTGCCTCATCACAAGTGGGCATAAATCTTTCACCTCCTCTGAATTGAGTTCTCTCTCACCCAAGCAGGTTTGAGAAAAAGCTGCAGAATAAGGATGACACTGCCTACTTGCCCAATATAAAATGAAACTTCTCATTCGCAGCCTGTATCAGCTGTGGCTGATCCGCAAAATTGGACACACGCTGACTTTGGTCATAAACTGAAGAGCTCCTTTAGGCATGGTACAAAGGCACACACACACCCCAAAGTGAGAATTTTTTTCTTTAAACTGATACCACAAACCAGGTTTGAAAATTTTGCTGAGTGGCTGTGCAGCTTTGGAATAGGGCATTTTAACAGAATTAAATACCAGTTACAGATTGGTAGACTTAATCACTTTAAGGTGTTCATTAATTCACTGGTGGGCAAATTCTGCTAAGTTTACATTCAAACGCCTGTGTTTTTAAAATTCAAGTTATTGCAATATTTGCATTCTTATATCTTATTTCCCTATGATAACATTAAATTCAAAGCAACTTAATTTTTTTTTTAAAAAAAAGTTGCAGCTTTTCCATAGGGAAATAGATTGAAAGATGGAAGCTTCTACTAAAATTTTTATATCTGAGCAAGTAACAATAATCCCCAGTGAATCATTTATGAAGCAGGACCATTACCTCTGAATCCTAAATATTAGACACAAGTTTTAAAAATACAAGATCTTCATGCTCTGCTTTCGAAGATAATTAGATTGCTTACTGCCCGTTATGGTTACTTCTGTGTTTTCAGCATATTCATTTTAAATATCAGCAAGAAGTATCTACAGACTTATATACCAAATACATACATATGCATTTTTTCTGGTATCAAGATAGCATTTAGAATAAGTCTATTTACAATAACATAAAGACATATTTTTAGTTTTTTTACCTATAGTAAAACACCTTAAGCAGAGCAAATTTATCAGGCAAATGTAAAAAATAGGGATTTATCTAAAATGTATTTTTTTTCCACAAATCAATGAAATATGTCTAGTCAGGATACAGTTTGACTATCTTGACCATGTGGCTCTGTAATACAGTATTAGTAGAGACCATATACCTTGCTGCTATAACTACTGTTATCCTTTGTTTTGTTTATCCAACTTCACGTCATCGTAGTTTCCTTTCAAACATAACATCAGTCTTTTATTTTTCTTAAAAAATAATTAGATTGTACTAGGTTTTGTTTTCATTTAGATTTTCTCTGTTCATTTATTCCTCCTATGTGTCATTATTTTTAGTGGCTTCCTTGTATAACTGAATAAAATTGTAAATAACACATGGTTGTTTAAATAACATACACTTGCATGTAAATAATAAAGCTTTCCTTTTGTTCTTGAAAACAGTATTATTGTCCCAATCCATATTGACCTTTCCTTCCCTCCTTTCTATACCATTTGTCTGCTGCCCACCTCACCAGATTCTGACCACTTTACTACAAGGATAAATAAATAAAATCTAACAATAAAATCAACATAGGGCTACATGTCACTTAACAGCTGAAGACATCACTCTCAAGTGCAATAGCATCCAATATTCTTTCAACTCATCTTCCGAAGCCTTGATCAAGGTGGGTGGTTTTCATCTGCGACCAGAATGTCATGAAAGAGTGGGCTGTTCTCACCTCTGGGAGGAGGAAATACCAATGGTTGGCACCATTGCAGAGAAAGCTTGCTTCCCAGCTGCCATCCCCCAGACCATCTGGGGAGTGTGATCACCAACTGTTTCCCCCAGAAAAGCATATGCAGGACAGAAAGCTTCTGCTTGGAGAAGACAGTCTCAGAAGAAGTCAGGGCCCATACAGTAGAGGAATTTATTGGTCATAATCAGTGCTTTGAATTGTACTTGGAGACCTATTGGCAGCCAATGCAATTCTTGCAAGATGGGTCTTTGGGTTATGACCACTCATTCAGTAATTCTCCCAAATTATGAGAGTGCTGAACAAGGGAGATTTCAAACTAGTCCACAAAGTTGGGGCTGTCATGTCCCCACAGTCACATGATCATCATTTGCAATCTTCCCTACCAAGTTTCTTACAAGGCAAATTCCCACAAAAGAAATTTCCAGGGATCGCGTATGCCGGAGTACTCCCTTGCCTTCCCTATCCCAGCACTCACCTGTGGCTCTTGCCAGCTGCCTGCTCTTCCCAGTGCCTGCTTGCTGCTCTTGCCAGCCAACCTATACTTCCCAGGACCTGGTGGAACCCCCAATCCCCCTGCACTCTACTTGGGACCCCTGCTTAGCAACCCGTGCAGTCATGGGGTTTTGACAGCAACAGGGATTGCTGCGATTGCTGTTGCAATGTAGTCACATGATGATATGCTTCACATCGGTTAATGGTGGCAATCCCAGTCCCAACTCTCATTTTAACCCAAGGACTACCCGTAATGCTGCTGAACTGGGACTGATCTATCAGAAATTAGATAGCCACATTTTGAAATCCCTGTAGCTTCAGAATAGCCTTCAAAGTAGTGCATTTAAGTCAGGTGTCTTCAAACATGGCCTTTTTATGACTTGTGGACTTCAACTCCCAGAATTCCTCAGCCAGCATGCCTGGCTGAGGAATTCTGGGAGTTGAAGTCCACAAGTCATAAAAGGGCCAAGTTTGAAGACCCCTGATTTAAGTAATCCAGATATGTGATTAGGATATGAGTGGCAGTTGCCAAAGGCTCATGTTTCAAGAATGGTTGCATCATCCACATCTGCTTAAAGGATTTTCTAAGCATGGTCTCCACCTGCTGTTTGAGCAGAGCTTGAATCCTGGAGAACTTCCAGATCTTCACCCAGTTCCTTCCAGAGAAATGTGATTGTGAACCAATACAGTTTATGCTGCATCCATTTATACATGCACTTCACTGTACCCACCCTTCTGTGCAAGCTGTGGATGGATATTGATGAGCTGAGTTAAATTCATGGAGCGAGTTTTCATGAATAAAGCCCTACACGCATGAACTTTCCTATACAATACCACACAGCATTGTTGTTAGTTGCGAAGTCGTGTCCGACCCATTGCAACCCCATGGACAACATTCCTCTAGATCTTCCTGTCCTCTACTATCTTCTGCTTCAGTGACTCTATCCAGCCACCTCATTCTCTGTTGTCCCCTTCTTCTATTGTCCTCAATCTTTCCCAGCATTAGGCTCTTCTCCAGTGAGTCCTTCCTTCTCATTAGGTGGCCAAAATACTTGAGTTTCAACTTCAGGATCTGGCCTTCTAAAGAGCAGTCAGGGTTGATCTCCTCTAGGACTGATCAGTTTGATCACCTTGCAGTCCAGGGCACTCACAGGAGTCTTCTCCATCACCATAGTTCAAAGGCCTCAATTCTTTTGCGCTCAACCTTTCTTATGGTCCAACTTTCACATCCATACATTGCAACTAGGAAAATCATGGCCTTGACTATACGTACTTTTGTTGGCAGGGTGATGTCTCTGCTTTTTAGTATGCTGTCTAGATTTGCCATAGCTTTCCTCCCCAGGAGCAAGCGTCTTTTAATTTCTTGGCTGCAGTCCCCATCTGTGGTGATCTTATTTAAGGGACAGCCTTTCTCTCATTCTATAAGATCAGGCAGAGTGGGCGTACTCCAGGTCCCACCAATTAAAGAGTGCCATCTTGTGGGGTCCCAGAGCTGTGCTTTTACAGTGGAATATCCTTCCTCTGGTAGTTCATCTAGGCTGAATGTTAGAAAAGGTCTGAAAACCTGGCTTTTCAAACAGCTCAGATGCCAGGATGATAAGTAAAGGAAGAGTGATTGGCATTTAGATGCACCAAATTTGCTGATGTTCGTGCTCTATGGGTTCTATACATCTGTATATCATCTGGAGCCTTTCGATTTATCAACCTCTAATTAAATAATAAACTATGGGAGTAGCTATTTTACTCTGCTTTTTTACAAACCTAGCAAAAAGCCATTGTGTTAGATCTTTATTTTTGCATAAGAAGAAAGAGAAGATGATTCAGTATGGTAGTAAAGGCAACCACTACTCAGTCTGCTGGGTTGCAAAGCTCAATACCAGCAGTTAAGTGTCCCCACTTGCAAAGCTCTGTGTCAAAAAAAAAGGTGTAAGAGGATATAGAGTATTAAGTCACAATTGTAAACATAAAGCCCAGCAAACCTGCAAAGTCAACCCAGTAATTGTGGCATTTTCATTCCACCCTAAAATTAGGCATCAACAAGGCACAAAAGTACACATAATTACCAAAGTACAAGAAATCAACAAGGAGCCCTTTGCATTTTTAGTAGCCCTCTGAAAGGTCAAAACAGAAAAGAACCAAAAGCACGCACAAAGACATGATTTTTGCACTCATAATGTGCACTTTGAAAATGTCAGCAATACTTGCCTTATGCACAGTCAAAGATGCCCATTTGTATTTGTTTAAATCTAAGTAGGCATCAATCATAGCAAAAACTCGGGGCTGTAGGTTATATTGGACAGCTGAAAAAGATCCTGGAAGAAGGCTATCCTTTCCATTTTATTGCCCAGAAAACAACTCTGAAGTCATTACAAGTCATGCTGAGCTTAGTTCATGGTGACTACATCCATGCAGTTGTCCTTGCAGTATAAGAATCATGGTTTGCTATTGCCTTCTGGGATTGTTTAAAGAATATTTCCCAGTCTAGTCAGTAGTCCTGGAATTCCCAGGTACTTCTTATCCCTATATTGAACTAACTCTGTTTTAGTTTCTAAAACTAGGTATTGCTACCTGCTGAGACTCTTAATGACTATTTGCAATGTACACAAGGATTGCAACCATGCAGCTTCTGCCTCTGAGTTAGGCTGATATAACTATGGTTTTCCTCTTAAAGCTACCCCCTCATTATACTGTTCAATCTCAGTCAATAGCAGTAGAGATAGAACTGTTCCGCCTTCCTGTAATGAATAGACTGATCTCAGCCCTATAAGATGGACCAGACTAGGAAACCAATATAATATAGGCCAGGACCACTTTTATTTGAACAAATACAGTAACAGAATTGTGCTTCCCTCTCCATCCTCTGATACTTGTGTAAACCAGGGAAGTGCTTGTCTGAGATACTTTTTCAAGTTATTTTCTTGGCCCCAATTGAAGCCCCTCTTATCTTGGCAGTGTCTCTCCCTCATGTTCTTCAGGGCCATTCCCTACGTCCTCTGCAACTGGAAACTTTTTGAGCAAAAAGAGAATAATCTGGATTCAAATGTTGGAAGTTCTAGAATGAATAGAGCAACACTGTTCAAAATTTCCCTATTTTAGTCTGAGAGCAGGTTAGTCTCAATGTGTTTTGTCTTGATTCCAGAACTTATGCCATGGTACTGACAGACAGAGACAAATAAAGCAGAACTCCAAGGCTTGCAAGTTCCTCAAAGAACATGTTTATTGATAGAAAGTATCAGCACATCAAAAGTGAAACCCAGTCTGAATAGACACGTAACCCCACCACTAAAGCTATGCAAGCTACTACATTCCCTAATACAACTTCTTGGCGGGCTTTTCACTAAACTCCCAGCTTGCAGTCCCAGGAGTAGCTGATGACCTTGGTTCCCACAGGAGAAAGTCTGTTTTGTCTAGCGAAGCACCTGGTAAACCCCCCTCCCTCCATGCTATGTGTCAATCAAAAATGAGTAGGGAAAATGGCAGCAGCCACGCTCATTTTCAAAGTTGACAGTTGGCTCGACAGTTGGGTTGGAACTTTGGTGAGGGGAAGGAAGAGATGGATAGTTTTTGGCATTTCTCCCCACGGCACCCACCTCTTGAGCAACAGGAATCGTATCTTTCACCTCCAGGCAGCCGAACGTCTCCTTCAGTTGTTCGAGCGAGGAGCTGTGGACTGCTGACAAATCTCCATTCTCCGGAGTCATCCTATCCCATCGAGCCCTTTCCTTTCTTTCCATCCACAGACAAAGAACAATAAAAGCTCCTCTCCAGTGGTTAAAGGAGTGCTCCTGCACTGAGGGGCAGCCTTGGCTTGGAAGAGGTCCACTAGGGCTGTAGTTCTTTCCTGCGGTTCCAGTTTCCCAGGTTGGATCAACCTGGTTTTCGACTGAGCCCCTACCAATGACGCCTCCTCAATAGCTGGAGAGCCACCCTGCGCTCTGACAGCCTGAGTCCTGTTGCCACTAACAACAGTTTCAACTTTCTCCTCCATCTCGAGTCTTCACTGTGTCTTTGCCGCTCTCCCAAAAGTGATTGGGTAGGCGGTCGGGGCCCAGCACCCTCAAAAATGAAGTTTGTATGAGACTTGGTTTAATGTCATGGTTCTGACAGACAGAGACAAATAAAGCAGAACTCTGAGGCTTGCAAGTATCTCAAAGAACATGTTTATTGATACAAAGCATTAGCACGTCAAAAATGAAACCCAGTCTGAATAGACACGTAACAATCCCCAGTACAAGGTTAAGAAATCCCACCCCTAAAGCTGTGCAAGCTACTACATTCCCCAATACATCTTCTTTGCGGGCTTTTCATGAAATGCCCAGCCTGCAGTCCCGGGAGCAGCCGATGACCTTGGTTCCCATGGGAGAAAGTCTGTTTTGTCTAGTGAAGCACCTGGTAAACCCCCTTCCCTCCATGCTATGTGTCAACCAAAAATGAGTAGGGAAAATGGCTGCAGCCACGCTCATTTTCAAAGTTAACAGTACTCAAGTGTTTTGTTTCAAGCTTGGAACATATTCAACTTAGGTCTTTTTAAAATGAGTGACAACCAGCTAAATCCTCTCCCTCTGGACTAACACTGAGCAAGTAAATTGGATGGTCCATGCACAGCTTTAATTATAATCCAGATAATTACTGAATTTGGGAACTTAAAGCAGTTGATTAATTCTGAATTCTGCTTCATTAGTGCAGTTTGATGGAAGAAATTCAAATAAATAGGGAGCTACCTTATACTCAATCAAATCTAGTTTGCTACTATTTATATAGCTTGACAGCTGCTATCCAAAGTTTCAGAGGTAACCTTTTCCAGGTCAGTCTGGAAATGCTAGAGATTAAATCCAAAATCTGCTTGTAAAATACATGCTTTACTATTAGCTGATGGCTCTTCCCAAATTTAGCAAACAGGCAACCGAAATACTATTCTTTTCCAGCTTAGCTTTCTTTAGCAAGTCAGTTTCATTGGTATATGTATGTTTCATTTCTCAGAAATTTGGGATATTTGGCATTTTAAGAATTAATTAGGTGTATTATACAAATTTTAATGGATTACAACTCATTTCATAGAAAATAGCTCGGAAGAGAGAGAGAGAGAAAAAAAGAGAGAGAGTATTTAGGAGGAAGGCAGAGAAGGAAATAATCTACAGAAGGGAGAATGGTGAGAAAAGAGGACAGAGAATTATTTTGGGGATGGGAGATAAATTACTTAGATCATGTCCAGAATTAAAAAAATAAAATTTGTATTTTTTGAGAGCAGACCATCTATTGCAATAGACATGATACTGCATCTTAAAAATCTAATAAATCTATGAAAAACTAAGGTTATTCTACTGAGAAAGAAATACATCTCATATATTATATTTCATGTAAGAAAGAAGAACCAGAGAAAACAGTGAAGGTAAGGAACGTGACCGCATAAAAAAAGGCAGTTGGACATGCCACAGAATAACTAGTTAACACAAGCAATTTGATAACAAGGTGTGTATGCAAAAGCCTTGGATTGTGTTTAATCGATGTAAAATGGTGTTGAATTTTCAAAAGAATTTCAGCTAAACTAATCAGGCTCTGCAATTCTTTTTCTCAAGTATTGCCACCTTGAGGTCTAAAATGGAACATCCGGGGAGCTGACGTGTTTCCCTAATTATTTCTGCATACTTATTCTGTTCAGAAATGGTAAGTTTTGATAGACTTTTGCAAGGGCTGCTTCTATGTTAGTCCAGTTAATAAATCTGTTATTTTTTTTCTTTTTACGACCCATAATCCCTTTATTCTGGGTGGAGTCATGGCAACTGAGTGGAGCTAAGCGTTTACTGGCCCAATGCCCTTCTTGATGTCTATACTATATTTTCTCTTTGAGCCCTGATGGAGAAACATCTGTTGCTGCCTAGGATTGAACTCACAACCTTCCAAGTGGGAGGCAAGCATCTTTATCTCTAGGCCATCACACCACTCAATAAATCTGTTAAATATAATCTGTTCAAAATTCATTCTGAAGATAAGTTATTCTAACACGGCCATTAAAATAATGGTGTTCTGTTGTACCATATGTGCCCAGAGTTCTGCCATGAACCCAGAGATTAAAGTATCATTTGTAACGATAAAAAGAGTGAACTGCTTGAGAAACAGATTTTGTTAGTTAGTTCATTAGAAATTCATCAGATTTCATTAGCTCAAGCAGAAAGATGGTATAACAAATAAGTATATTTAAGATTGAGCTAGAATAATATAGCGTGTCCCCCATTTTATGCTATGAAACTTTTTTTTGCTTTATCTGGAGATCCCAAACTGGATATAGGTTTAGTGACCCAGGATGAAAATGGAGTTGGGGAGAACTTGTTGGAAGGAAGGAAGAAAGGAAGGAAGGAGAGGAAGGAAGGAAGGAAGGAAGGAAGGAAGGAAGGAAGGAAGGAAGGAAGGAAGGTTGGTTTAAAGCTTTTGTACAACCAATCAGCATTTAAGAACAGATCATACAGTAATAAGGAACAGTTTTCTTTCTCTCCATCCAGCGCCTTCTGGTATATGCAAAAAAGGCTCACTCATATGCACTTGACCAGTTCTTCCATATTCATGCAGCATCTGACAGACCATACGAAATAATTATTGAGGCAACACAAACCTCAAGTTGACATCTAATTGCCATACACCATTTTATTTTTGCAAGAGATATATGGATGATTGCATGTAGAATGCATGTATGTGTGTGTTATGCTTGAATATTAATCAACCCATATTTACCCCTTCATTCCTCCATCTATTTTTATGTCACCAAACTGAGCAAAACAGAGGAGACGAATGAAAGGCAGAAGCTACACATGAGCTGTCCTGTGTTGGTCAGCTCCCAAGATGACTGTTCTTGGGAAAGAAAGAGATTCTACCAGTTGTCCTTCTTAAGTGTTTAATTCCAAATGATCAGACCATCCATTGTTTCTTATATAACTTCTACCTTGAGATGGTATCAGTATGTTCTGCACAAGGAGATTGTGCTGTATTTAGACAGAACCTCTGATTCCCTTTGTTCCAACTAGAGACCTCAAACAGCATGTCCTGCTGTTGATGTAGAAGGATCCTTTTTCTGAGAACATTGTCCATGATCCCATGATACTTTGTTAAAAGAATCTCATTCCCCCCCTCATAGATATCCTTGCCCATTCCAGGTAGACCACTCTCTGAAAATAGCCTATGATAATAAATATCTTATTTTCATTCAGTTGAGTTCCATTCCCATCTACACAGCTATATTTTCCCCAGGATAGGGGATAGGATATTTTTGTTTCATGTGTAGATTTGAGTTTGTTTTTATTATTCATAGCTGCTGTTCAGAATCTTCCTGAAAAGATGCACTCAGCCTCACTTCAGTGAATTTCTACT
Organism: Crotalus tigris; assembly: GCF_016545835.1. Classification (NCBI taxonomy): domain Eukaryota; kingdom Metazoa; phylum Chordata; class Lepidosauria; order Squamata; family Viperidae; genus Crotalus; species Crotalus tigris. The sequence goes on along the minus strand of NW_024100625.1, from coordinate 750 downwards.
CATTCCTTCATCCACACAATAAAATCCAACTCAGTGCATAATATATAATATGCTTGTTAGTTTGTGCGTGCTATTTCATCCATATGCTGTCTCCTGATTAAATAAAAGTCTGTTCCTAATTATCCTACTCTGCCTTTGGTCTGGATATCAGGAAAATCTGATGCCCACTTGACTACAAACTATTATTAGTAGAAATTAGGACAAACAAATAGAATCTGTTACTCCTTAACTATGCAAAGAAGTTAGTATCTGATCCTTTCTTTATTAGAAAGAATCTCAGTACTGTAGTCTGGAAGATTCTGATATAAATTTCTGCATAAATTGCATTTGATCGAATCAGAGCTTGCTTACTTTTTTATTAGCAATCAGCTGCCTTGTGCAATCCCTGAATAATCACAATTAATCCATTGTTCTCTGTTGCAAGTTGGAAATAAGTAAATCTTTTAACCACAAACAGGAAAATCACTGCTTTTCTGGTGGACTTATAGGTAGGATTTTATGCTGTTCTAAACAAAACACAAATGGTTTTCCTCTACGAAAACCTACAAAAGTGTTAGCATTGGGTGGAATAGCATGGGTTATAGGAAGCAGTGAAACAAAAGATCATTCTTCAGAAAGCATTTAGTACCTTTTCCTGGTTATTGAAATTATTCTGAAAGACCTTGGTTAAATAGAGAGTTGAGATTATGTTACACAAGACCAGTCAGTCTCCATAAATAATAAGCACACTGAGATAAGAATGTATTGGCC